>NW_021554972.1:14852-91244 GCF_001605985.2 Dendrobium catenatum
TGTCCAGGATGATTCCATGATGTACGGAACACTAATGTTGCTATTGACTGAATATTGTAGATTTGGATGATTTTTATGGCTTTCCTATAAAATAGTCCTATCTAAACTGCCATAATCTTTTTCCTACTGATTCTTCGTGCTATTGAAAGAAGAGTTAAGGAGAGTGATAAGAGAGTGTTCGAAGGAGGATTCTTACTACTGAGCATGAAGGCTTCACCTTGTGTTCAAAAGGAAAGAATATTTACTTTTAATTGTGTTTATATGTTGATCAAAAGAAAGTTAGAGGGATAATTGGATCTTTACTTTACTTGACTGCTAGCCGACCCGATATCATGTTTAGTATTTGTTTGTATGTTAGATTTCAATCAGATCCAAAAGAATCACATTTGATAGCAGTAAAAAGGATTTTAAGATATTTGTTTGGAACTCAGAACTTAGGAATTTGGTATCCTAAGTTTAGCTCTTCATTTGAAATAATTATTTATTCAGATTCTAACTTTGCAGGTTGTAGGGTGGATAGAAAGAGCACTTCTGAAATATGTCAATTTATTGGAAATTCTTTAGTCTCTTGGTCCAGTAAAAAACAAAACTCAGTAGCCCTATCTACTACAGAAGCTGAATATATTGCATTAGGAAGTTATGTGGAACAAGTACTTTGGTTGAAATAATAGTTGATTGATTTAACATTAACTATAGGCACTATTCCAATTTATTGTGATAACACTAGTGTTATTTATATTTCAAAAAATCTTATTCAACATTCAAGAACCAAACATATATACATAAGGGATCATTTCATAAGGGATCATATATCTAAAGGAGAAAATTGAACTCACTCATGTTTCTACTGAAAATCAACTTGCTATATTTTTACAAAACCTTTAGCCTTTGATACTTTCAGTGCATTAAGAACAAGGCTTGGTGTGATTGATTTGAATGGTTAATTAAAAATATTTTTGCAACATTGATGTTTGTTTTTCTAAGTTAATATTTTTGTGTGTTTTTATGTGTTTGTGAACTTGTACGTGTGATTTTCATGATTTAGTATTTGTGTTCTTCGTTTTTCAGTGAGTTTTTTAGTGTGTTTGTGGTTTAGTTTTAATTGAGTGCATGATTTAAAATTTTTGAGTGTCCATTGTCCGGGATGAAATTATTTCATACGGGACGATTTGTGTTGTGTATCTTTTAGATTTTGAACCGTTTGCGTGTAGTTTTCAATTTTTTTATTGTCACTTCATCTGTACGATCATTACGATCGTCCGGGATGAAATATTTTTCAAACGACGGGATGAATGAATGAATCGGTTGAATGGATAAGGTAGTTTTTAATACAAACTTTGTACGTATGAACCTTTGGTTCGTCCAGATGAACACATGTCGGTTCGATGGAGGGGACGATTTCAACTGCCATTAAAACGATCATAAGTTATGATCGTCCCAGGATGAACACATGTTCGTCTGTATGATCAGTCTGGTCAAAAGTCTGTACGAAAGGATGCTTCGTAAGTTGTGTTGATTATGAAAAGCTATTTCATTTTGATGCATCGGTTTGTCCACACAAAATTTTTTTGTAGGACGAATCAATAAATTCGTACGAGACGAAATGTTTTCGTCCGGTACGAACATCTCATTTTCAATAAATAAAAGGGATTTTTAACTCAATAGTCACACTCTAAACTTCTCTTTCAATCTCTTTCTTTCTTTAGATCTTTTTCAAATGGCAAGTTCAAGTAAGAGGCAAAAGGTTGTGGCTAGGAAACCATATAAATATTCTTCTGAAAACTTTCTTTCCAAAGCAAATGAGGAATCTTTTCCTAGGTTTGCCTCAGCGAAGATCACACCCTCTAGAATCCTAATCCAAAAATAACTTACCTTTCAGGTAATGAACTTATTTGCCTCAACACAGTTTGGTTTTATCCTTACCCTCGTCTATCTCTATAATAAAGAAACCTTTCACTACTTTTTCACCAACATGTCCTTTAATTCCGACCATTATATAATCCGTTCCTTTGTCTTCAAACAAAAAGTTAAAATCACCAAGGCTGACTTAGGAGCCTTTTTGAATTTAAGGACAGAGGGAGCTAGAGCCCATCACTTGATTAACACTCATGATTATGAATTGTATGAAATTAATAATGTGATTAGAGGAAATAATTTGAACAAACATATTGCTAGAGTATCCGGTCCATTCGAAATGCACGTATCATCCAGCATGTTCTTAGAACTTCTATAATTCCTAAAGGTGGTGATAGAATCAATATAACCCCTCTTCTTTCAATGATGATATTCTTGATCATGTCTAAAGAACCTATAGATGAAGCCCAACTTATCCTTGACTATCTTTATGGGCTGTCTGAAATTGGTCATGTAGAGCATAATAGAAAGAAAAACATCGCCTTAGGACATTTAGTTTCCTACATTCTGGATAAGAAATACAATTTGGTTCATCCTAATCAAGAGTTTGAAGAACCGCTCTACCACAATGATGAATCATTTAGAGTAATGTACAAAGAAGAACCAAGTAAAGCACATGTCATTAGTGATACAGAGGAAGAACCAGAAGCTGCATCTGCACCCGCCAATGAACCGAATTATCAAGATTTGATTCAAAGATTTGATCGCCTAGAGACTCATTTTGATCAACGTTTTGATCAAATTGAGACTCATCTTCAGCAGCAGACCGCACAATATCAGCATGACATGAGTTTTATGAGGGATCAGATGAGTGATATCAGTACCAATGTGCTTATGATGAGTACTTACTTTAACATCTTTGGTGCTGCACCTCCTCCTCCACCAGATCATGGTCCTTCTCAGTGATAGTTGCACTGTGTTAGTTGTTGTTTTAAGTAAGTTTGTTGTATTTTCTTTTCTTTAGATGTTTTGTTTTTTGTATTGATATCCTGACCTTAGATTTTAATATCTTCATAGTGATATCAATATATATTCTCGTGTTTTGTCTTTAATGGTATTGAAATGTGTGTTAGCCTTTATGACAATCATTAGATTTTTTATCTTAATAGTGCTATACTTTGAAATGCAAGTCAAAATTAAATTCATTAGAAAATCTAATTTTTTCTAAATTTAAGTTTTGCTTATAACTTGATATAATTAAGATTGTCAATTTCATGTCTCTTATTTAGACTACATTAATTCTAATATTATTATTGCAACTATGATGTTTTCTTATTTTATATTTCACTTATCAATAAATATTTATGCACTTAGAAAAATTTAAAATTTTTTATTATTGATTTTGGAAAGATCAAAATTACTCTTGAAAAATATACAAATATACAAAAATCAAAAGGAATGCGCAATGGTTCGCAAGTAAAAAAAAAAGAGGCACAAAATAAGCCCATAAGTAAAAAGATGCACAAAAATGTGCCAATAATTTAAAAAAGACGTGCAAAATGCCTCATGTGGTAATTATTTTTTTCATTATCTTTTAATCTCTTAATTCAAATTGATCTACTATGTATTTATATTATGTATTGAAATTTGAAATATACAAATTTTCTATTCATCCTTTTTGCAATGATTTTCTCTATCTTAGTGTCTAAATTGACTCAGGTTTTTGATAAATATTTTTTTATCGATGTTATATCTTTTCTTAAATTCTATGAATTACTATGATTTGCCTAATACTTTAATTTTATTTGCATTACTTATTTCAATCACTTTCAAGATTGAATTATCAAATAATTTTCATATGTCTGCTTACATTTCAAGTCTTTTTCTTTTTTACTTTTTGCTGTTGTCAAAAAAGGGGAGAAATTTTTTGTATCATGGTTTTGTTTGATTTGTATTGTATGTGTGTGTGTGTGTTTTGTTTTTTGTTTTGTGTATGTTGTATATATTTGTTTGTTTTATTTTTGTTTGTGTTGTGTATTTCTAAAAATGCCTCCTTATTTACACGTGTTCATCAATACAGGGAGAATTTAGGAGATTCTTAAAATTTGAAATTATACAAACAATAATTGTTTTGCTATCATTAAAAAGGGGGAGATTGTTAATAGAGTTGCTATGTGCATGTTTTACATTCTTGCAACTTGTATAGTTTTGATAATTTCAAATATTATTATTTTATATGTAGTTATCTCCTAACACTTTTTGTAAGAATTTTTTTTGCTCTTGTGTGTACTAACATTTCAGGAAAATCAAACTCTATACTACAAAAACTTCAAATCAAATTCAGCATGAGATACTTTATGTATTTAAAGTTACTATTTTTTCTTAAATTAAATTTAAGAGGGAGTGATTGTAATTGAGTGAAAAAACACACACACTTAAGGAGATCTTGAAAATTTTCTACTGATCGTACGGGACGAACCTAGTTCGTACATGATGATCAGGTCAGTTATCTCCTTGTAAGAGCAATGGAACGAACATGAATTGGAGAAAATATTTCTAAGTCCTGATCATCCAGGATGAAGTGTATTGTTCCCAGGACGAAATATTATCTGGAAAATTTTTGTTCAGACAAAATTTATATTCATTCCAGGACGAGTTGCTCTATGGAGTATTTTCGTCCAGGATGAAGTGTATTCGTCCCAGGACGAAATCTCCTCTGGAGAATTTTCATTCAGACAAAATTTATAATCTTGCTAGGATGAGTTCCTCTCTGAAAAAATTTCATCCGGACGAACCCATATTCGTCCCAGGATGAAGTGAACAGACTCTGAAATTTTTAGTGACATTCTACAATTTTTGGGAACCGACCTATGGAATAACTGTTCGTACCGGACGAACCTAGTTTGTACGGGATGATGTGTGTGTACGAAGTCATTTCTTACCCATATACATTAGGTTCGTTTCCAATGCACTTAAGTAAAATCATATAGGACGATCCACAATCATACGGGACGATCCAATTCATATTAACTTGAATATTTGTAATTTTTAGATGATTTTTTGTGACTTTCCTATAAATAGTCCAATCTAAACTGCCACTTAATCTTTTTGTCTACTGATCTTTGTGCCTATTGAAAGAAGAGTCAAGGAGAGATTGTAAAAGAGTGTTCGAAGGAGGATTCTTACTACTGGAGCATGAAGGCTTCACTTGGTGTTCAAAAGTAAGAATCTTTACTTTTAATTTGTGTTTATTTCACTCTTTTCTTTCTTTCTTCAAGATTTCTTATGAAGAAGATCTGTTAAGGAGATCCAGTTCTCTACCGACACTTAGAGAATGTGATTGCATTTCTTTCTGCCTATTGAAAGGAGATCCGGTTCTTAATTTTTGTCCTTAGGTGATACAAATTTATGTATGATTGAATCAATATCTTCTAACCCTTAGCACAAACATAAGTAAAATGCAATCACACCAATCAAGAGTCCTAGAACTACGAGAGACCTAGACTAAGTGTTTGTGCAATCCTAAGAATTAAAATTAAGTCAAGACTTAAATGATTAGAAATCTTAAAGAGAGAGTAATTAAAAACTTTATTATCCACTAATCAATCCCCATTAGTATTGAAACTTAGTTTTCATAACTATGTTTTCATATCATATGCATTTTTTATGATTCCAAAATCTTATTATGTTGGTTATTATTTCTCCTAACATATAATAGAAATATTATTTTTGTTATTTATGTGTACTAATGTTTCAGGGAAATCATACTCCAGACTGTTGAAGTCTTCAAGACAGATTATATTATGGTTTATTGTGATTAAAGTATGTACTTTTTTTATATATTTTTATTCTGAGAGAGTGTGATTATAATTGGGTAACCGTGCACACACACACACTGGGGGAGTATAAAAACTAATATTTTTTTAAACTAATCGTATTATACAATCATGGATCGTATGGGACTATTTGTCCTAAGTGTTCCTTAAGAATGGAATTGATCAAATCATGCTAGGAAAACTTTTCTAAGCCATGTTCATATTGTATGAAGCTAATTCATACAAATGACATCCAGAGTACGAAATAGCTACATACTAGTTCATCCCAAATGAACTCAAAATATTTTTGAACTGATCATACTATACGATCATACGTTCATACAGATGACTTCTAGAATATGAGATAGGCGTGTATCATTTCATCCATACAAATAGATAATTTTTTTGAATTGTTCATACTGAACGAACTTGGATTAATATAGATGACATACAGAGTATGAAATGGACTCATCCATTTTCATACCAAATGAAGCATAATTTTATTAAAACAAATCATATTGTATGATATAGCATTAATATAGTACGTTATCTAAATTATGAAATTTATTCGTACATAATCATACCAGACGAATCGATTTATTTTTGAACTGATCATATTGTACGAAGTGTTATTATACTATATGATTCCTGATGGTCAAATTGAAATTTTCAGTTTTTTGGATGGTTTTCGTGACATTCATATATAGGAGTTCTTAAAATTGATTGTCTAAGAATTCCTATAAATTTTTTGCTGCAAACTTCTTTTGAGAGTGCACTTGGAGAGTATTTGGGAGAGTTTTTGTAATTATAGAGTGAGAGATTTCTTAAGAGAGAATTTTGAGGGGAATAGCAAGGTTGACTAAAGGTGAGTATCTCTTGCTTATTCTTCAAAGGTCCTCCCTTCTCTTGAAGTTTCTTAAAAAAAAAAATTTTCAAAGGAGCGTTAGTACTCTGTCGACGCCAAGAGGGTGTGAAAGGATGTTAATACTCTATCGACACCAGGAAGGTGTGAAAGGATGACAATCCTCTGCTGATACCAGGAGGGTATATAAAAGGACGATAGTTCTTTACCAACACTAGGAGGGTGGATAGGATGATGGTACTCTACCACGCCAGAGATTGGTGGAAGAGAGGTTAAGTGTAAGGGCTTCTCCACCTTACTATGAAAGAAAAAGCATAATCACTTTGGTATAATGTAATACCTAAAGAGGGAGTCTTTAGGGAGTGGACGTAGGTCTAGCTGGACCAAATCACTATAAAATTTTGTGTTCTTCTTTTTATTTTTACTGTATTTTTAATTCTCTATATTTGTAATTTATGGTTAAAAATTTTATTTTGATAAAGTTTAATTTTGCTTATAAAATATAAAAAATAGTTTTTCTAATCTATAAAGAAATTTTTAAATTACTAATTCACCCCTGCTCTTGGTTAGCCTTGGGACAATTATTTTAGGTCTAACAACCTATTCGAACTTATAAGTGGTATCAGAGCCTACATTCAAAAATTAAGGTTTAGACAATTTTTTGAAAATGATATTGGCTTCTTTTGGAAACCATAACACACCTAAAGGGTATTCAATCACTAGACACCCATTATTTGATAATGTCCCTTACGATTTTTGGAAAAATGCTAAGGCTTATAATGATGTAATTTGTTATAAATGCACGAAGCCTGAACACATCAAATATAAACCCGGAATCTTAAAGCAAATCCTAATAAGGAGAAGGTCGAGGAGAAAAGTAATGTAAAGAAGGGCAAGAAGAGATTGTAGAAATCATTTTGGGTAGATTCAGCTTCGAATTCTTTAAAAATTGAAGTAGGAAGTCACCAACTTATGTTTAATGACCAATAGGCTTGATCAGTCAGATCAAGAAGAGGAATGTGACTTAACCTATAAAGAGTTATTTGATGTTTCTAAGAAAATTCATACTTCCTATAAGATACTCAAAAAGATGCATGCTAGGTTGAACAAAAAATTTTTAGAATTATAAAAAAAATATAAAATCCTTAGAAAAGATCATGCACTGATTGATATAAATCACTTGAAATTATTGGATGAGTTTGATGAGTTGAACAAATAGCATGAACTACCAAAAACATTACACATTGAACTTGAAAATGATTTTAAAATATTTATGGATGAATCTGATAGTATAGAGCACTATTTAAACATTAATAATGCTATTTTAGAAATTGCTAACTCATTTTTTAAAGCAGAATTGAAAGCACTTGAGAAAAATAGGATACCACCCACACATGAATAATTTTTTAATCCTAAACAGAAGTCTAAAATGTGAAAACCTAGCAAAAGATAATTTAATTCACGTAAATTGATAAACCTTTTTCCTATAGTGAAATATTTTTCTTTTGGATTAATTAGTTATATTTCAAACACTTGTATTATTCATAGTAAAACTTATTTAGTGTAGAGACCTAAGACGCATAAAATAAGTCATATCAAATATGTATCTAGATTATTTTTGCAAAGAGGAGAACCCAAACTTGTTTGGGTTCCTAAGACTAATGCTTGATTATTTTATTGAAATGCTCTGATGCAAGACCTCATGAGAGCATTTAGTACCTAGACAATAGATGTTCAAAGCATATGACAGGAGATACGACACAATTTATATCACTAGAAGCAAGGAATAGAAGTAAGGTTACATTGGGAGAAAATACTACTAGGAATGTGGTAGGCACATGTATGATTGGAAATTTGAATAATTTTTTCATTGCGAATGTTTTATTGGTAGTAGGCTTAAAACACAACTTGTTGAGTATTTGTCAGCTTTGTAATAATGGTTTTAATGTAAAATTTTTTCTCTCTAGCTGCATAATAAGACAAAATAAAATGGATATTTTGTACAAAATTAGGATAAATAATATATACATGCTTGATTTGAATTATATTAATTCTTTTGATGCCTTTTGTATAAAAATAATTACTGATGAATCATGGTTATGACATGGAAGATTTTTTCATACAAGCATGATAAATCTTAAAAAAATTATCCAAAAAGAATTTGTTATAGGAATATGAAAACTTGACTTTACTAAAGACCACCTTTGTGATGCATGTAAATTAGGAAATAGGTGAAATATTCCTTTCATTCCATGAAGGATCTAAGAATTGTCAAACAATTGAGAATCAGTCATATAGATCTTTTTGGACTAGTTAGCACTGTAAGTCTAGGAGGTAAAGTGATTGGATTTGTTATAGTTGATGACTTTTCATGATTCACTTTGGTTAAAATTTTATTTTATAAGAGTAAATCAATTGAGAAATTTAGAAATTTTTGTACTTGGATTTAGAGGAAATTAGGGTGTGAGATTTTACCAATTCAAAGTGATCACAAAAGAGAATTTGAAAATAAAAAATTTAAATATTTTTGTAAAAAGAAAAGAATTGATCACAAATTTTTTTATACCTAAGACCCTCAACAGAATGAAGTAGTATAAAGAAAGAGCATAATATTAATTGAAGCCACTAGAGCCATGTTAGAAGAATACTCACTTTCAAAATATTTTTGGGTTGAAGCAGTTATTACAACTTGTTATATTCTGAATAGGGTGAATATTAGATCCAAATAGAACAAAACACCCTATGAACTTCTAAAGGGGAGAACACCAAATTTGTCACATTTGCATGTTTTCGGATGTAAGGTATTCATTCACAATAATGACAAAACTCCTTTAAGAAAATTTGATCCAAAAACTAATGAATGATTTTTTTCATGGATATTCTAGTGTTGAAAAATCTTATAGGATTTTAACAAGAGAACTCTAGTAATTGAGGAGGCCACATATGTTGTGATTAAAGAATTTAGCATTTTGGTAGAGCCAAGGTTGGAAGATGATCATATTAAAAGTTTCTCTCAAGGATTGAAAACATAAATTTAGAAGAAAATGTCGGACTAGAAAACCCTTTTCCTAGAGAATAGAGATTTTCTAAGAATCATCCTAAGGAATTGATTTTAGGTGAACCTAGTGAGGGTGTTAGGACTAGGCATGGACTTAGCAAAGAGGTGAAACATTATGTATTTATATCAATGGTTGAATCCAATAATATAAATCAAGCACTTTTGAATAAATTTTGAATTTTAGCCATACATAAAGAATTAAATCAATTTATAAGAAATGATGTTTGGGAATTGATTGAAAGGCCTAAGGATCAAAGTGTTGTTGGAACTAAGTGGGTGTTAAAAAATAAAATGAATGATTTAGGAATTGTGATTAGAAATATGGAAAGATTGGTGGCTAAGGGGTATAATCAAATAAAAGTGATTAATTTTGAAGAAACACTTTTCCTATAGCCAGACTTGAAGTAATTAGTGTTTTGTTAGCCTTTGCTTATTTTGAAGGTTTTAAATTATATCAAATGGATGTTAAGAGTGCCTTTATGAATGGGGTGATACAAGAGAATATTTATGTTGAGAAAACTCTAGGTATTGAAAATTCTAAATTCTTTAATTATATGTTCAAATTGAAAAAGGCATTGTATGGACTAAAGTAGGCACCTAGGGCTTGGTATGAGAGGTTAAGCAAGCTCTTATTAGAGAGATATTTTGTGAAAGTAAGTATGGACACCACTCTCTTTTTTAAAAGAATAGGAGATGACATATAGTCATTATCCAAATATATATTGATGATATCTAGTTTTGATCTATAAATAAAAATATATGTGATGATTTTTTAAAATAATGAGTAGTGAATTTAAGATGAGTTTAATGAGAGATTTAAGTTATTTTCTTGGTTTTAGCACAAAAAAAAATGAGGAAGAAATTTTTCTTAGTTAGTTGAAGTATATTAAGGACATCCTCAAGAAATATGAAATTGATAATGCTAAAATAGAGCCGACACCAATGAGTTCCTCAATGCAGTTAGATAAGGATCCTAAGGAAAATCCTGTTTATCAAAAGAAATTTAAAGGAATAATTGGATCATTACTTTACCTGACTTTAATAAACCAGATATAATGCTTAATGTTTATTTGTATGATAGATTTCAGTATGATCTAAAGGAAGCATATTTGATAGCAGTTAAAAGAATTTTGAGATATCTTTTAGGAACCTAAAACTTAGGGATTTGGTATCCTAAGCACAGTTCTTCTTTTAAAATAGCTAGATATTCTGATTTAGATTTTAGAGGATGTAGGGTTGATCATAAAAGTACATCTAGAATATGTCAATTTATAAGAAACACTTTAGTTTCTTTGTCCAATAGGAAATATAACTCAGTAGCCCTTTCTACTATTGAAGCAGAATAAATTTTCTTAGATAGTTGTGTAGCATAAGTTCTTTAGTTAATATAACAATTGATTGACTTAGGATTCTCTATAACCACAATTTTGATTTTTTATGATAATACTAGTATCATATGCATTTCAAAGAACCAAGATTATAGACATAAGATATCACTTTATTAGAGATCATATAGCTAAGGGAGAGATTGAATTGCATCATGTTGATATGAAGAATCAACTTGTAGATATTTTTCACAAAACCACTGGTTTTTGACACTTTTAGCATCTTAAGAATCAAGTTAGGTGTGATTAATTTTAATGCTTAAAATGAATTTCTACAAACTTGATTTGTTGTGTAATTATATATTTATTTATTTTCACTTACTGTTTATTTTATTTTATTTTGTGTGTTTAGTTTTGTGTTTTTAATTTTGTATTTGATTTTGCTGGAAGCATCTCATTAGATTTAAGGTAGTTAGTTTTGGGAAGATTTTTTGATTATCATGTCTTTTTTCTAAGTGTTCATTTTGTACTGTACAAAATTTATTCATCCTATATGAATTATGTAGCTTGTACAAAATAGGTTTTTGAGTTGAGCGCATGAAACTTAATTTTTCATAGGATTCATAATGTATAATGACATCATCCTAATGTACAATATGTGTTATTTTTTCTGTATGAGTGGGTTCAATTTTCTAGTTAATGTTAGTTATATATTACTAATCATACATACAAAATTGTATTTTGTTTATACGATCCTGTTATCAGTTTCTATGGGGGATGAACCTAACATTCATTAAATGATTTATAATATGCATGAGATGAAATTGCATTTCATATGTATGATTGTATGGTCAAAAAGTATGCACAAAAAGATGCCTAAAATGGCATTTTACAAAAACCCATTTCATTTTTGGTTGTATCCATTCGTATGTACAATATTATTTTTAGCCTGTATAATTTTAAAATTGTATGTATGTTTTAAATTTTGTATTGTATGATAGGTTATTTTTCTTTAAATATAAGGTTCTTTGGATACATTTTTCATTACTTTCTTATCCGTTTCAAATCCTCTTGAGCCAACATCTTAGGAATGGCAAGTAGTAGCAAATGATGCTGCCTCTCTAAGGGATCTTCCTCTAGATCTAGTAGGGATGACAATTTTGTATCCAAAGATAATGAGGATGCTTTCTTTAAGTATTCTTCTTCAAAGATTACCCCTTCCCGACTCCTCATTCAGGGTGATATTCATTTCTCTATCATGCCCCGTTTTGCCTTAACTAAATTGTCATTTATCCTGACTCTCATCTATGCCTACCATAAAGAGACATTCTAAACTTTTCTGATTAACATGAAAGTAAATTAGGACTACACTAGGATTACTTCCTATGATATCAAGAAATGAGTAGAAATCACAAAGGAAGATCTAGGAAACTTTCTACACCTAAGAACCCAAGGGATTAAAGTGCATACTTTAACATCTAGAGTCGACTTTGATTGGTCCTAAATAAATCAAACTCTTAGAGGTGTTGCATAACTGTGTCATTTGTCTCATGTTTACACTCTCAATTAAAATGCTTGGATTATCCAGCACGTTTTGAGAATTACAATTATTCCAAAAGCTGGTAATCACATAAACATGACTCCTCTTTTATCCATAGTCACGTATTTAATAATGATTAAAAACCTTTTGATGAAGCCCAACTTATCATGGATTATATTTACAAATTTTGTATTAGATTAGACTTCCTCATCATAAAATAAAGAACAATGTGACTTTAGGACATCTAGTTGCCTATATCTTAGAAAATAAGTATAATCTTATCCATCCTAATCTTCCCACTGAACTTCCTATTTACTTTATTGTTGCCTCTTTTTGGACACTCTTTGGGTGGGATCAAAGCTCTGAGGGAGATGATTCTAAGGAAGAAGGGGGTGCTCTTGCTCCAACACCTGAACCATATTAGAATTTCTACCAGGAAATGGTCCAGCATTTTGATTGAATGGAAACTTATTTTGATCAATCCTTTGATCAAATTCAGAATCATTTTAATCAGCAAGAAGTTAGATATAATGAAGATATGGGTTGTATCTGAGGGCAGTTTGACTCGGTGAACATGAATGTAGCTACGATCAGTAGTTATTTCTTAAATTTAATCCACCACCTCCTCTAGATCAAGGCCGCTCTTATTACTTTATGTACTTCTATGTTGTTATTGTTGCTTATGAGTATTTGTGTTTGTTGTTGAGAGGTATTTCTTGTGATTTTAGGGATTTTCTATGTTGGTGTTTGATGTATTATTTTTTACATTTCCAGGATTATGTTATGTGTGATAATGTTAAATGGAAAAATTTGTGTATGTATTTTGAATGATTAATGAAATGATGAAATATTTTTTTGATGTGCATTGAATTTCATTTCTTGAAATGTCAAATTTTTCCTTAGAAAAATCATTTGTGATTGATCTCTTAAAAGAAATTTTGAATTATTTTACTTATATAGATTTATTTCCTTACAAAATTTGATCTCACAAAATTTAAATTTAAATTATGACTCGATGTAGATATGGATATCAAATTTATATTGATATAGATAATATTATTTTGATATAATTTTTACAAAATAGTGTCTTTTTTAATTTTTAATTTTCTTTTTCAATGTGTTCATTTTTGTTATTAGTGTAATTTGAATCAAGATTATTTATATTGGAAAGATCAAAAAAGTAAAAAAAATGCACAAAGTGTGCAAAAATAAAAAAGATGCATAAAGGTCTGTAAAGTGAAAAAGACACAAGATTTGCCCAACTAGAAAAGTTGCACAAAGTATGCCACTAACATTTTAAAAAATATGTAATGTCATCAATTAAAAAAATTATTATTGTTCTTTTCATTATCATTATATCCCTAATCCAAATCCATTTAATCGACAATCATTTTCACTTTTGAATTAAAAACTACTTAATATTTTTTTCATCATTTTTGTAATAATCATTATTATTTAATTTGTCAATAATAAATAGTGAACCTGGTTGATCTTTCTTATCTTAGTTGTCATTTTATTTAAACTTTGAATTTTTCTTTTTAACATTAGGAAGTTAATATTGTATGTGCAATTAGTTTAAAATCTTCTTATTGTTCAACTAGTTTGATTTATCATTAGAAACTTTTTTTTTCAAGATTTTCTTCCCTTTTTGTTGTTGTCAAAAAGAGGAGTCATAATATTCTTTGAATGTGTGTATGTGTATTATGCGTATGTATGTGTTAGTGTATGTATGTGTAGTCTTTTGTATGTTTTTGTTTGTGTTTATGTTTTTGTTCGAGTTGTTTTTTATTTTAGTAGTTGTTTATTTTGAATTTTTTGAGTTGTGTTTTTTGATATTCATGGGAACCCCATATTTTTAAATTGTCATATATTTAGGAGGAGTTAAGGAGAAAATCTGTTTTAATTGTTAATTCAAACAATAATTATCTTGCCAACATCAAAAAGGAGGAGATTATTGCAACTTAGTTTTCATAACTATGTTTTTATATCATGTGTGTTTTTAATGATTCCAAAATCTTATTGTGTTGATTACTATTTCTCCTAACATTTATTGGAAATATTATTTTTGTTGTTTGTGTGTACTAATGTTTCAAGGAAATCATACTCTGAATTGCTGAAGACTTCAAGATAGATTAGATTATGGTTTATTGTAATTGAAGTTTGTACATTTTATACTTTTCTTGAGTCTGAGAGAGTGTGATTGTAATTGGCTAATCATACACACACTCTAACGAAGTATAAAAACTTTTATTTTTTAAACTAATTGTATTATACGATCATGGATCATATGAGATGATTTGCCCTAAGTGTTACTCCAAATAGAGTTGATCAAACCATGCCAGGAAAATTTTTCTAAGTCCTGTTCGTAGTGTACGAAGCTACATTCATACAGATGATGTCTAGAGTACAAAATGCCTAGTACTAATTCACCCTGAACAAAGTCAATTTTTTTTGAACTGATCATACTGTATGATCATACATTCTTACAGACGACGTCCAGAGTATAAAGTGGGTTTGTATCATTTTGTCCATATAAATAGGTAAATATTTTGAAATTTTTGTAATGTATGAACTTTGTGTTCATACAGACGACGTATAGAGTACGAAATGGACTCATCCTTTTTCATTCCAAATAAAGCATAAGTTTGTTAAAATAGATCGTATTGTATGATATAGCATTCATATAGTATGCTATCCAGTGTATGAAATTGATTTGTACATAATTGTACCAAATGAATTGATTCAATTTTGAACTGATCGTATTATATGATGTGAGTTCATACGTATGCTAACCAAAGTATGAAATTGATTCGTACAGGATCATCGAATTAATTTTTGAACTGATTGAACATATGATATGCAATTGTACTATATGATCCATGATGGTCAAATTGAAAGATTTAGTTTTTTGGATAATTTTTTGTGTCATTCATATATAAGAGTTCTTAAAACTGACTATTTAAGAATCCTACGAATTTTGTACTACAAGCTTCTTTTGAGAGTGGACTTGGAGAGTTTTTGGGAGAGTTTTTGTAATTAGAGAGTGAGAGATATCTTAAGAGGGAATTGTGAGGGGATTCATAAGGTTGCCTAATTATGAGTATCTCTTACTTGTTCTTAAAAGGACTTACCTTCTCTCTTGAAGTTTCTTAGAAAGTTTTTTTTTAAAGGAGCATCGATACTCTACCAACACTAGGAGGGTGTGAAAGGATGCCGATACTCTGCCGACACCAGGAGGGTGTGAAAGGATGACAGTTCTCTACTGACACTAAGAGGGTGTGAAAGGTTGAAGGTTCTCTACCAATAATAGGATGGTGTGAAAGGATGATGGTATTCTGATGCACTAGAGATTGGTGGAAGAAAGGTTATGTGTAAAGGATTCTCCACCTTACTGTGGAAAAAAAGAAAAGAAGAGTCACTTTGTTATAGTTTAATTCCCAAAGAGGAAGTTTTTAGGGAGTGGACGTAGGTCTAGTTGGACCAGACCACTATAAATTTATGTGTTCTTCTTTTTATTTTTACTGCATTTTTAATTTTTTGTAGTTTTAATTTGTGGTTGAAAATTTTATTTTAATAAACTTTCATTGTGCTCATAAAATTATAAAAAATAGTTTTTCTAATCTACCAAGAGATTTTTAAATTACCAATTCACCCACCCTCTTGGTTAGCCTTAGGACAAATGCTTTAGGTCTACTAACCTATTCAGACTTATAATTAGTTCAATTAAAACATGCTTATCCTCTAATCAAAATTTTAGATTAAAGTTAAATGCATGAAAAAGAGTTTAAAATATATAATTAAAACCTAATTTTTCAAAAAGAAAAAAATTAAATGTAAGTTTAAAATATTGAAGATTCAAAAAATATATTAAAATTAAATCAAAATAATTATGAAAAATACACTTTATATTAGAAGGTTTTTAAAATAATATTTCTTAAAATTTGAAAATATTTGGATTTATTCTTAATTAAATATTAATTAAAGATCTACATATTAAATACTTGAAATTATTTTAAAAAATATTATGTATTTTTAATTTAAAATTAATTTTGAAATAAAGTACATAAAACTCTTATGAGATTGATATAAAATATATAATTTTATGATTAAAAATTATATTTCTATGATTTAAGGAAAATCATTTAATTAACATAATTTTCCATAAATCATAAAAAATTCATTTTTTATAATAAAATATGTAATTATGATTAAAAAAGAATTTTTAATAATTCATGGAAATTTATGTTAATTAAATGACTTTATAACTAATTTAAAACCTTTTGAATCAAACTAGTGGTGCTCGCGCCAGTGGGAGGACACATAGTAGGTTGTGATTGGCAAATTTGAAACTACACGGTGGTGAGCCAATCATTAGCATTTATTGTGTGGCTGCACCATCATTGCCATATGATTGAAATGGTAGTGGTCCATGTTGTTTCACCAATCCACATAGCAAGCCTTATAGACTATTAGGTCCTCCACTATTTCAAATGGGCATCTCAGATCAAGCTGAATGGAGATGCTTAAGTGGCTAGAGTGGTTTGGATTGGTGGATATTATCTTCAAATGGGAAATTTGATCATTTGACCACTCTTTTATGCATTTGTTGCCTAGGTTGATTGGTCAAGTAGTAAATGGTTGATGAGGTTACATCTTTATGACACCATGCATTGATTAGAGTGGCTTGGAATGAAAATCAAGCTATGGTATTAGAATTTAAATAAAGATATGAGAGTTTGAGGTGTTTTGACCAAGTCTTGTTGAGTTGATATGGTCAAACCAATTAGATTTTAACTCAAGGCAGGCTTGGAGATGTTTGAACTATGAATTAAACTAGATTTAAGGTTTGATGAAGTAAGGATCACTTGAGTTGACTATATGGAATAGTTTGAACACATATTGAACTAGTTTGACCAAGTTAAATAAAATAGGATTTGACTCATAATGGGTTTGAAATGATTCAAAGGGTGTAATGGAATAGAATTATGGATTTGAGGATATTAATTTAATTAGATAAAGTGATTTGACCTAAATAGGTGAAATTTTATTTAACTTGGGCTTACTTAACCAAGTAAACTCCAAATTAGTAGGGGTGCATTCAAATGAGTTTTGATGAGATTTAAATATATTTGGAGTCTAAATAAATATGAAAGGTACTAAAGATTAATTTAGTCAATCTAGGTTGACCCAGGTTTGGGTTTGGGCTCAACAGGGTTAGTTTTATCAATTGAGTATGGAGGAGGTCGTCTCAAGGGTTAGAATGGTAATTTAAATCAAATTAACCATTTAAATCCTTAAGATATTATTTGGTCAACTGAGGTTGACTTGGTCAACTAGCTTAACCCAAGGCCTAGGTTTGGGATCAACAGGTTTGGTTTAACATTTTGAGTTGAATAAAAGTGGTCTCATATAAAGATAAGGTCATTTAGATTATAATGACCATTTAATCCCCTTAGGGCCATTTTGTTCAAAATAACTTGACTTGGTCAACCAAGATTAACTATGCTATGGGTTTAAGTTCAATGCATTCCAAATGGTTATTGAGATGCATTAGATAAGGTTTCAAGGTTTGGTTTGACTAGGTCATGTTGAAGTTTAAATAAAACTTCAATATTTCCCCTAAGGGGCATTTTGACCCCTAATCAACTAAGGGTCAAACTGGGTCCACCAAAATATTCTTTATTTCTCAACATGTCATAAAAAATGCAATGGACATGCTCAAAGTTCTTGGGGAAGGTCCCAAGATCAAAATTCATATGGTAGCGGGTCTAGTGACATAGGCTGTAAATATTTGGAGGTTAAAGCCTTTGGTTATCAATTTAGTTTATATGGCTAGAGGTCTCAAATTGAGCTCAAATTTGGAGGGTTGACCCTAGGGACATATATAATAAATTTCAAATTAACAGATCATGAATCAGTGATCATTTGATTTCATTTTGAGGAAATTAAATGATCACTCAAAAAGTAGCCATAGATTTTTGTCTGGATTTTTGGGTTTGAATTGTGTTTTAGAATTGCTTGTTTAAATTTTGATTGCCCAAATTAATTAAGATTAAGTAAATCATTCTTATTGGTTGGATAGGATTGAAGCTTGATGGGAGGTTGGATCAAGTGCAGATTAAAGTCTAAGTTGAAGACTGGATTGATTTTATGTCTAGATATGTTTAAAGTTTGAATTGATTTGAAGTCTGGATTAATTTGAGATCTAGATTTATTTAAATATCAAATAGATTGAGTCCTAAATTGAAATCTAGTTGGTTAACACCTGAATCCTTGTTAACCGATCAATTGGGTAGAGATCTAGATCGGTTACTATGGCCTCATACAAAAATGAGGTCAACATTTATGAGCCCAAATCTTACAAAATTATATTTTTCTAGTTTAAAATTAATCCTCTTTTATAACGGGGATATAGGTTGATGGATTTTTATATTTGGATATATCATGACCTCATTTTTTTATTTTGCGAGCTTATATGGTCAATGTTTGGAATATTTATGCATTCATTGGTAGTATCCTCATATGTATATATTACACAAGTGCCTTGTGTTGAATTTTTAAATAATCATAAGGATGCTCTTCTATTTAGAATTTGGGGCTTTAATTTAATAACCTTTACTTTAGTCAAGTAGAGCATACAAAATTAAGAATATAAGTTACTCTAGATGGGATCTAACCTTCATGTTATGATCATGCATTTTGTGCATTTTTTAATTACATTGCATAAAATTTTGAGAAATACTAAGTTATATATGTGCTTTCAATTGAGCAAGTTCTCATGGCCAATTTTACTGATTAGGTTTCATTTTACACTATTCCATATTTCATGCCCTTTATACCTCACTAACTTAATTATCGAAGAGTGTATCGCACAAATTGCAACTCGTTAATTGTGTTGATTTTATTGTCCATGTCAATTTTCACTCATTTTAAGTTCAATTTTGTTAGTGGAAAGGGAATCTAAAAAAAGTTATGAATCAATGAAAATAAATTATAACGGGCATTCATTTCCTAATATTATCATGTGTTATATGGCTATCCAATTGGTATTCTCTTTCAACATCATCTTCATCATCTTGCTACTGGAAACTTTATTCATATGCATAAATGTAATGAGATTGAACCTATTTTGAGGCTCACATGAAACATTCCATTTAGTTGGTGAAGCCATTCATTATTTAAAAGTTTTATTTATGTTTGTTAGACTAGATGAACTACAATATCACTCCAAGAGGGGAGTGAATTGGTGTTTTAAAAAACATGCTTTTTTTTTCAAATTCTCTTTTTTAAAATCATAACCAAATTCAAAATTTAATTTAAAATTGAGATCTTACAATGCAAAAGCTAAATGATAAGAAAAATCAAATACTATATATATAATCACTCCAAGAGGGGAGTGAATTGGTGTTTTAAAAAACATGCTTTTTTTTTCAAATTCTCTTTTTTAAAATCATAACCAAATTCAAAATTTAATTTAAAATTGAGATCTTACAATGCAAAAGCTAAATGATAAGAAAAATCAAATACTATATATATATTCTCTCTCTCTCTCTCTCTCTCTCTCTCATCACACCTTTCTATCCCAAGCCCAAAGCTTACCTTTTAAACTCTCCCTCACATAGGACTTAAACCCCCTTATTTTCCAAAGACTTCTAAACATTAATTAAGAGTTGATTAAATATAAGGTTCTGTGAGCTCTGTGAAAAGTTTTAATTTTCAATTTAGTTGCCATTGTTCAAATAGTATGATATATTGATCATTCTTTTTTATTAGTACGATTCTCCAACTATAGTACTATGTGATGAATAGACTACATAATGATCTTATAAAATTTTTTAACTAATCATATTTTATGAATGAATAGTAGTATCATATAATTAGTTTAACTCAAGATTTTATTATATAAGATGAACAAACATCATTCAAAGAGCTCTATGGTGATTCATATAATATAACTTTTGGATCTTTTTGGACGAACCAAACTTCATCTTGAGAATCCTAGGGTCATTCATTCAATACAATATATGTATCATAAAGTGTGATATGTAATCAATTAGATCCAATTTGATTGCTTAATTTATTGACCAAATTACGAACTTATTTAAAAGATCATACAATATAAAATGATTCTTGTAGTACAAATAATTAAATTTCAAAATTCAAATTTACCTATTTTAGGTAAGGTAGATTCGATAGCGTGGTTTTTTATTATAAGTAATAATCCGATACAATGCATTTTTTCATAATGTATGATTATTTATATTTCAAAATAATAATATTTTTAATTTAAATAAAATATTATATTTACTTTGTATTTTGATATATCATATATTAAAAACATGATAATACAGTATATATTATAAAAAAATTTATTATCATTATTTTTACTCCCCTTATATGTGTGTGCATGGTTGTTAAGCTACCATACACCTTTTATAATATATTAACTCAAGAAAAGATAAAAAAAATAATCTCTTGCAAAAATTAATCCTATACTACTCCATCATAAGCTCTAATCCTTTGATGGTGCTTGGTGTAAGATATACCTGAAATATTAATACACACACAAAAATATATGGAAAAATAATAATAGGAGAAGCTATGTAAACTTCAATGATATTTATAATTATCAAAACATAGGCTCACGAACATGGATTGTAACAATCGCCCCTTTTTTTAATGATTGCAAATATTATTGGTTGATTACAAGTTAATTTCATTTTTCTCCTAATTTCTTCCCCTTCTAGATATTTTTAAAATCATAGGGATATATTTTTTATTTTCTTAATTAATAATAATATTAAATAAATATTTTAATACACACATAATTAAAAATATGACAAATTGTACTAATGATAAAAAGATATTACAAAACAATAATTTTTTACTCCCCCTTTTGACATCACTAATAAGGGAGATATTAGGACAGAAAAATATAGGAGATAAACACTATAAGAAAAGATGCATAACAAGGATAAAACACATTGCAAGGAATAAATGAACTACAAACATAACATATAGCTGCTCATAGGATGGTCTCTGATCATGTGGTGGTGGCTAAAAAAATGTAAAGTATAGAAAACTGATTGTTAAACCACTAGCGATGGTCATGGTACAACTGATCAAGCTATTCCTAGTGCTGTATAGACTCTTAGATATGAGAATCGGTTTTCAACTCTAGTCAAGTGAAAGGCTCCATCCAAGCATCTTGCAGATAGTTGTATGTCATATGAGGGGTAGGCTCCTATGGTTGTGCTCCCCTTGTTGCTTCTTCTTTTTTGACTCAGAAATTTCTGTTAGGGCCCTATTGCACTTGCTATATATAATGAAAGGAGTGATTGGTGAAGAATGTAGGAATAAGATCAAGCTATGCATGATTGGTTAGGTTATATTTAAATTTTAGGATGTATCTAATAATATGTCCTGAAGCTAGATATTATTTTCATTGGGCTTGTGGATTCGTAATAGAGGTGATGTTTTTAATATATATAAAAAATTAGGTTATAGGCATTGAATTGGGTGTTGGACATTCTATATGGGTGACGTAAGGTAGAAGTGGGAGTGATATTAATACGGTCACTAGCTTTTGGTATGACATTATTTCAAAGAACTTGTTGAATGACTCAAGCATTAAGAACTAGGAAACCCAATAAGGGATAATGGTGTGGTAGAGGGGAGTTACTAAATAAGGGTGTTGACTTGGGTCCAATTATAATATATGAAATCAAAATAAAATGGGGAAAAGGATAAGTATTAGAAAGGTGAAGAAGCTCATGAAGATCATCTAGGGTAATATTGACTCAGTATTGATGGACTTGTGTTCGAAGGTGACAAGAGGACTTGAGAAAAACTTTAATAATAGCTCGGTGTTATGGAAAAACTAGGAAAAAGAAGAACTTTTTTTTTGAAAGAAAATGCACCTTTGCATTAGAATAAAAACTATTACGGACTACTCAAAGCAAATCTTATGAATTAAATTCCTCCTTCAAAATAAACAAGAAAGGAGGAATATCTACATCACTAAGATCATTCCAAAAAAAAACTTTTACCCAAAATCAAAATTAGCACAACAAACTAATAATTTATTACAACATCTACTAGAATAATTGAAAGTAACTTGATTGAAATCTTGAATGAATGCTAAATATTCTCCAATCCTTATTCTTCAAATTCTTCAATGATTTTTGAAGAATTTTTTTAATATTGAAATTATCCCCTTCTATAATGACACCCTGTACTTCCAACATCCATCCCTAAATGACATTTTTCAATGTACAATTAGCCAATAGTTCCAACTGTGCTATATCCCAATGCAAATATTTAACCAAAAGCAAGTAAAAACCTGCCTTTATCATCTTTGAAAACTCTGTCGATACCTGCCTTATTATTACTGCTTAGAGAAGCATCAATATTAATCTTTGTCCATCAGGGTGGAGGAGGATGCCAAGAAGAAAACAGCTTACGCTGGTTGACATCACATGTTTCTAAATAAATATTAATAACCAGAATAAAATAAGCCATCAAAACCATGTTGGCCGTAATATACACATCAGTATCTTCCCTTTCTCTATGAATCAATTTGTTTCTACTCTTCCAAACTAAAAAAATAGTAGTACAATAAATATTAGCAATGAGAGAGTTGGTACATGCTAATCTTCATAATTCAGCTGTACATTCCACAAAATCAGAGAAAAATGGTACTTGGAAACCCCATTTGTTTAAAAGAACAATTATATTCTTTAGTTTCACACACTTTCCCAGCAATATGATTGTTGTCTTCCACTTCCTCATAGCCTCTCATACATCCACAATAATTAATCAACCTTCAATACATAATGAAGGATTTGGATGGAATAGCATAATTATATAATCTCCACCAAAATAGCTCTACACGGGGTCTTAGATTTATTATTTTCATCACTTTCCATTATTCCAAGTCAGAACCGTAATCCATAATAGCTTCCTGAGACTTTGCAACAATAGTTTTACCAGTAGCTTTTAACTTCAGTTCAATTTGATCCATCCCTTGTTCTACAAAAATTAGAACTTGTAAGATAAACTCCACCATATGCCTACCAAAAAACATTTGAAGGCATTTTTCATCCCAAATTCCATTATAGATAAAGTAGCCTAGATTATAATTTATGTTTTCCAAATCAGCTACAAAAGTAGGCCATTTAGAAATATTTTATCCAAAATCTAGGTATCATGCAAAAAATTAATGGAATTTCCATTATAAACTTTCCATCTTATAATATTTCTAAAATAGGTTGCACCATTGCACAAGATTTTCCAAGTGGAAGAACTCTCTTTCTTAACCAAAATGTTCCAAATATATGTAATGTATTAAGCTTTTAAGGTACGATTAAGTAAAGAATCAGGCTCCATGATAAACTTCCATGCAAATTTAGCATGAAGAGGTCCCACCTTAGAAATAGCAAAGAAAAGACCCGACCACCTTTCTCTTTTGTTTTGCATAACAATTTACTTGAAGCATAATGCATACCAACATTGCCGTTCTTTCTACTCCATAAGAACCCTCTACACACTTTGTCAAATTCTTTCAAGATCTTCATCCGAACCAAAGAAAGTGAAGACAAGAACATAGGAAGAGATAAAAAAAGCTAATTTTAATAACACCATTTTCCCTTCCAAAGAAATAAAATTCTTCCCCAAGTGTTCAATTTGTTCAAAGCAACTTCCATAAGCTTTTGGAAATCAAAACCAACCATCCTTCTTAATGTAATCTTCACTCCAAGAAAACACATTTCATTCATAGTATTAAAATGCAATACATTTGCAATGGCTTTTCTCCTTCTCCGCTTGACAGATTTTCTAAATAAAATCATTGACTTATTTTCATTCACCTTTTGACCTGACCAATTGAAATATTTATTCAAAATATTTTTCACCTTCTTCACTTTTTTTATGTTAGCTTCCAAGAAAATAAGCATATCATTAGCATAAAGCATATGAGAAATTCTTGGATCGTTTGGAGCAATTTGAATTCCCATATCTCCGCCACTTAGGTGAAAAGCTTCAGACAAAATTTGAGAGCACATAATAAAAGAAAAGGGGATAATGGACACCCTTATCTAAATCCACTCTTTGCTTCAATCAAATCAGATTTGATCTCATTGATCAAAGTGCAAAATTTTGTATCTAAAACACAGAGCAATAATAATTCTAAAAATTTGCGAGGAAAATTAAAGTGTTTTAGAACTTCCCTTAGAGTCTGCCATCCCATACTATTGTATGCCTATTCCATATCAATTTTAATTGCCACAAATCCCTTTTTAGCTTTGGAGTAATGGAATTTGTTGAACAGCTCTTGAGCCAATAAGACATGCTCAGATAAAGATCGACCTTTTATAAAAGCAGCTTGAACAACATAAATGATTTTGTGAATGAACACCTCCAATCTTTTCAACAACATTTTGGCAACTAATTTATAAATAGACATGAAAAGGCTAATGGGATGGAATTTGAAGGAACCATCGGGTTTTGAACTTTGGATGATAGCACAATAAGAGTTTCCATCCATGAATGATGCATACATCCAGCTTTAAGGAAATGATTTATAGCTCTCCATACATCATGATGAATGAATTTCCAAAAGCCTTTAATAAATGAAAAATGTAATCCCATCCATACCAGAAGAGATATTTTTACCCAAATTATCCACTACTACTTGGAGTTCTTCCTTAGAAAATTCGACGTCCAATTTGACATGATCACTGTCATCAATAGAAATCAATGGTCTCAGCCAGCCATCGAGCTAGTAGCTTCTTTCCAACCATTTCTTTTTAAAGAACTCTATGAAGATTTCCTGCACCTCCAATTGATTATCAGTCACCATACCATTATCATCCTTGATGTGATTTATCCAATTAGAGCTCCTCATAGCATTTGCAAATGCATGAAAAAAGGAAGAATTTGAATCTCCCTCCTCCATCCACTTAGCTTTTTCCCTTTGATTCCACCAAATGTTGAGCTGAGCAAGAGTAATGTTTAGCTCTTTAATCTTGGCTTTTAATAGCATCAGCTTATCTTCAAAAAGATTGTCTTCCGACTCTTCCACTTGAAGATCATAAATTTTCTTCTTCAATAAATCTCTCAATAAATTAAGACTTTTAAACTTGGCTTTACTCCAATAAAATAAAGCCCTTAAGTTCTTTTAAACTTCAAATTTAGTGAAGTAACTGGATCATTAGCACTAAACCTCTTCCAAGATTTCTCCACAATAACTTAAGCCCCATGATAGGATGCCCAAACATCTTCAAACCGAATTCCTTTATTATGGAACAAAATTGATTTGAATACCTCCAAAATTATAGGACAATGGTCAAAGGCTACTCGAGTTAAATGTTTCATAATAGCATGATGAATAGAATTCATAGCCATAGTATTTATTTGCATCTATGAAGTCTTTCCAGAATATGAGCCCCACCTGATTTGTTATTGCACCAAGTAAATTTAGGTCCAATAAACCCAACCTCATAATAATCATTATTATTCATAAACAGCTTCATATCCGTAGCTCCTTGAGATAATAGAAATTTTTTCCTCCTCTTTTCTTCTCCTAAGATAACACACAATTAAAGTCCCCACCGATTATCAAAGGAATATTTTCAAAATAATACCGCTCCAAACAATCCCATAAAGTCCTTCTTTTTGGAGTATTCCTACTCCTATACACAGTTGAAACAATACAGCTTCCTTTATTATTCACCTTCATATTACCAATAATCACCTGAGAAGAAACTTTAATCAAAGAGAAACAAGCCAAATCCTTTCTCCATAAAACCATTAAACTACCAAAAAGACCATCAAAAGGTACCATAAAAGAATCCCAATTATTTCCCAAAAATTTGAGATCTTGAACTTTGTCCATAGAATTAACTTTTGTCTCCACAAGACCAACAAAAAAAAAAAAAAAACATCATTATCTTTAACAAACTCCATGAGATATAGAGAGGCCTCCCTCTTTTTAGCCTCTCTACAATTCCAAAAAGCAAATGAAGTCATTGCTTAAACAAGGGGGAAGGACCCCCACTCCTCTTACTTTTACCACCATCCATCTTTCTATTGGGAGTAATAATATTACCCAAGCCTAGAGACTTAAGTTATTTAAGATGCTTCACATTCTTACCTAAAGAAGAATGATAAGCTACATTAATATCCAGAGAAGAGGTCATATTGACCTCCTCTAAACCCGTCTTGTGCTCCCCACCACCTTCAGTGATAGCATCTACCACAATCTCAACATCTCCATTACCCACAACAAACTCCCCCTCTTCAATAATATTACCTAAACCCACCTCCAACTCCTCAATATGATCAAACACCTCCAAACCAGAGAGAATATCAAACTTATTAAGCACCAAAATAGTAAGTTCTAAAGAATGTACCTTACAGTCTTGACATTCTGAGTCCAAGATAGCGGAAGAGTTTCCAGCAGCAACATTGACCTCATTCGGACTTTCCCACACAACCACGTTGGACTCCAATTCGGTAGAAAGCCCTAGGTGTCACTCCTACTCTTTCAATTGAAATAGCTTTCCATTTATCAAGTAAAGTTTGGTTCTATTTTGGAACAAAAACTTTTTAAAAAATAGTCGAAGAAACAATATGTTTATTCCTCCTTGCAAAATATTGTTTGGATCTATTTTTGCCATATTTAACTTGAAGCCATGGCCCATAATCAGATTTATCATTAATGTCCTTTTTACTGGCAGCATCCATAATGTCAACTTGAACTTCCTTGTTCTTGATCAAATCAAGGTCTTCAACAACTTTGACCTTCTCCACCTTTAAATCCTTACACTCCGCTTTAACATGGCCTATTTTGCCACATTCAAAGCACAATTTAGATATACCTTCATACTCAATTCTTTAAAAAAACCTTCCCGCCATTCCTTCCATCTAAACATCAAAAGGCAAATTTTCATCTAAAGGGATACAAACACATACTCTAGCGAATTCCCTTTTACCACATTAAAACATGTTTCCATCTAACAAATAAGGCTATCCTAAGTTTTAATAACATCCCAACATTATAAAGGTAAGTTGGGCATTCTAATTCACATAGGAGCTAAGATCCCTCTAAGAGAAGAGCGAGAGAACAAAGGAAGCCATTTATGAATACCCACAACATTGGCTTTAACATACCATGGTCCTCCTATCAGAATGTACTCCATAATATTCAAGTTCTCTACCAAACACAACACCCATTCAAGTCCCATTCCGGTTATATGGAATTTCCCAAAACAATTCCATTGCCTTCTCCGTTCAAAACAAATTGACTAAAATGGGATGTTGTCTCCAAATACTCTGAAAACAAGAGCATTCTCTAACTTATTTGCATTCTTGAACACTTTTTCAGCATTAAGCAAAATATCCTTCCCATCCTCTGTTAAATAAGACCCAAGTTCTAGATTTTCAATTTTGATATTAGTCTTTTTAGTCCAAACCGAAGATAATTCTGCTTATCCCATATTAGCAGCAGAAGGTTTATCACCTTGAATCTTAGACTTACTTTTATCTGGTTTAGCCACAATGCCTTCTCGATTAATTAATTGTGGAAATTCATCATTGTTCTTATTTTCCTTAGTACTGATCTCTTCATTCAGTGATGGAATAATCAAATTATTACTACTACCCAGAATAGGAGAAGAAGGTAGAGAAACAAAATTGAAACATTTATTCGAATAGATTTTTAACCCAGCTGAGGATGAAGCTTCCAAATCAAATTTCTCAATTACCCCTTTGAAACCAGGATAGATATTTATAGCTTTCAGGCTTATGAATTCGTTTTACTTTGATTACACCTTTACCTTTGCCCAAGACTACTGAAGCTTTCTTGGTATTCAACAAACCCCCTTCATTAATCGTCAATGATTTTTTCTTTAAAACTTTTGTTCTGACCATTGAGGAGTGACCTCGAGCCTCCATTGAAGACTTCTGAAGTTGATCACATAGGAACACTCAAACCTTTCCAGAGGTTTGCCCAAGATCTAGAATTCACTAGGCGGTTGCCTTCCATCAGAGCCGCCAATTGACGTCGAAGGGACGGCAGAAGATCGCTGCCCAAACTGGCCGTGAAAAAGAATGAATCACAAAATTTAAAAAATAAACACCAACTTTCGTATGCAGAAATCAACACTCTCTCACTAAGTTTTTCTCACTAACTTTTGCCCAGGAAAAAAATGAACTGAAGTGTAGAAAAGGAAAATAATTTGATTACCTAGTATGAGAGATCTTATATATTTGAGTACCTGGTAAACTTTAGAATCAATAATGGAAGCTCCTCTGTTTCAGACATATGCATCTTCATCTTACTCACATTGGAATTTCAGATCCACTCATCAGTGGAGATTTTCACATCTTATGTTTTGAAAACTTCAGAATAAGTAATAGAAGCTCCTCTATATCGGACACATGGAGATTTTCACATCTTATGTTTTGAGAACTTCAGAATAAGTAATAGAAGCTCCTCTATATCAGACACATCAATCTTCATCTTCTTTTCATTGGAACCTCAATCCATTCATCAATGAAGATTTGCACAGCCTTACTTTGGTGGAGATATAGATAGGTGAATGAGAGAATATACTTATAGAGGAGAAAGGAATTTGAAGAAGGTGTGATTGAAATGGCTATTTCCCTTTTTTTGTTTATAGCTCAGGTAGATATTATAATATGATCAATGATCCTTACATTACAATTAAGTCTATATAAATTATCTCTTCGAGAAAGTACAGTCAAAGGTCAAATCATATAATATGACTGAGTATCGTGCTTGATGATTAATGTCAAATTCATTATCCCTGGGATTATTTGTTATGTATGTTGACCAAAAGGTAATGTTCAATACAATGTGAAATTTGTACAATATGATTAGACTTCTTTTTTATGGCATTGCTTAGTCCTAACCTCTATTGATGGATCTCATAAGATAAGCTCTCTAGAGTGACTAGAGGAATATCTCCGCTCTTTAGGCAAAGGATCCTGAAGTGCTTCTTTATCTCCGAGGTAAACAGCCTTTACTCCATGGGTAATTTCTACGTCATCATCATCTTGTAACCTAGGAAAAACTACTATATTTGATTCAGCAAACACAACATAGACTAATTCTTCTACAACTAAGGTTCTTTTATTGAAGACACTGTAGGCTTTACCTACTGAGGAATAACTTAAGAAGACTCCTCATCTAACTTAGAATTAAACTTTCCTAGAGGAGATTTATCACTGATAAGCATAAAGCACATACACCCAAAGATATGCAAATGTGAAAGATTAGTTGGCCCACCCTTGAGTAGATCATAAAGTGTCTTATTTAGTTTAGATCTAATATTCACTCTATTTAGCACATAATATGTAGTATTCACTACTTCTACCTAAAAATATCTATGTAGGTTATACTCAGCTAAAATTTCCCTAGTAGCCTCCAACAATGTCATATTCTTTCTTTCAATTATACCATTTTGCTGTGAGGTCCTAGGGGCAAAAATATTATGTTCAATTCCTAGCTTTTTGTAAAATAATTTAAATTTCTCATTTTAAAACTCTTCAACATGATCACTATGAATTGTGAAAATCAAAACTCCTACATTTTTCTAAATCCAAGTGGAGAGTACTTTAAATTATTCAAAAGACTCACTTTTATGAGCTAAGAATCTAACCCAAGTGTATCTAATAAACTCATATATAATCATAATGCTAAAAATCTTACCACTTGAACTGATTGTACTAACAGGTCCAAACAAGTCTATTTGAAGCATCTCTAAAGGTCTAGTGGTAGTGATATCCTCAATGGAATAAAAAGAATTTTGAGTTTGCTTTCCTAATTTGCGAGCATCACAAAGATGATCCTTAAATAAGTTTATCTTAGAAATGCCTCTAACTAGGTATTTTTGGGTAATCTTCCTTAGAGTTTTTATACTACTATGGCATAGTCTCCAATGCCAAAGCCACAAATCATCCATAACAGTTTCAAAGCAAAGACTCTGAATCATCAATATAAGATAAATTAAGTTTATAAATATTATTTGTTCTTATTCCTTCTAAATCAATTTTCCTTTTAAGGCAATCATGATTTTGCTAAAAAAAATTAATGTTAAAACCCTTGTCATAAAGTTGGCTAATGCTAAGCAAATTATGCTTTAAACATTCAATTAAAAGAACTTTTTCAACAATAAACCTTTGGGTTTATCGATTATACATTAGCCAATCACTTTCCTAGATGTTTACCACTCAAAGTTACCTTGGCTCAGTTCCTAGCCTCCAACATGTTGAATTGCTTAATATCTCCTATCACATGTACCGAACAATCCTTTGTCTAAGTTCCATAGCTCTCACTTATCTTCTTATGGGAGCAACCCTATAAAGCCAATTAGAGATTGAATTTGGAAACCTAAGCAACTTTGGGTTCCATCTTATGCTTTAATAAATGAATGAAATTCATGTTATGTTATGATGAGACCTTGGGCCTCCAAACTTGATGTGTTATAAAGTGAATTCTACAAGTGTGAGATTTATGTCCTATCATGATGATCTCATCTTTGTATAAGGTCATCAGGGCACATTCTACTTCCAATAAAATTCTAAATCAAGTCCAAATCCAAAATTCAAAACCAAATCTCAAGGTTAAGGACCCAGATCCTAAAACCCTTTATAGGTGATTTTTAACTCCCCTTGAAATCTAGTTAAATGACCCTTGATTCATGGTATATCAATTGCATATTGATTAGGTATGTCCTTAGAGCCAACCCTATAAATTTGAGCTCAATCTGACTGTTCTAGCCCTAGAAACTAAATTGATTTCTAAATGCTATAAGACCTTCAAATATTTATAGCCTATGCCACTAGACTGAACATTTAGTGGAAATTGACATTGGGACCTTCCCCAAAACATTTTAACATACTCATAACCTCTATTATGACATGTTGATCACCAACCTCTATTTTTTGGGCATAATTTGACCCATGTTCGACTAGGGATCAAAATGACCAAAATACCTTTTAAAAGGATCTTTGATCTATTCCCCAAAGTTTAATATGGATTGACCATATCAATCCCTAGAATCGCTCCAAATGTGTCCTAAGAATAATTAGGGACACATGGGACTCAAACCTAGTCTTTGGTTTGGCCTAGTTGACCAAATTGCCATTTATGGGTAAAAACTCTTTTCAATCCAAAAGAACCCCTCTTGGCCTGGAACCATATTCATTGGTCTCCATTAATTAATTCAAACTTGTTGGGGTTAAACTAAACTATTGGTTTAACCTAGTTGACCAAGTCAAATATGCTTAGCCAAACTACTCTTTAAACCTTTAGACTTGCATTTAAACCCAAATGACCTCCTTATTACTTGGGATCATTCTCATTAGACTCAAATGGTCAATCTAAACTCAATGGATCCAACCCTAAACCCTAGGTCAACTTGTTTGACAAATTCAACCAACTTTAACCAGCCATACATACACCTCAATACCTTTCAAACCTTTAAAAAAACTTTCCTAAACCCATTCAATCTATGGGAAGACTCATTTGTATTGAAGGCCAAGCTTTAGTCCCATTTAGTTTAGCCATATGGCTTGGACTAACTATCCAAAGAGAGGTATCCATGAGACAAGTCCCTCCCTAAGCCAGAACAAATCAAACTAATGGTGGCATTAGGTGCCCCATCACCAAATGCACCTACCCTAGTTGACCCCACCCTTGGGTCATCTTAGGTTGAGAATTGGGCTTGCTCAAAGTTGTCAAAACCACTATGGGTTGGTCCATTACCCAACTTAGGCTTCACAAAGCTAAAAAAACCCCTCCATTAGGTGGCCCTGGGTCCAACAGACCTCCCCTAGTTAGTCCAAGCCCTAGCTAGGTTGACAAGATTTAACATCCAAGCTTGCCCAAAGTGGTAAAAACCACTTTGAACTAAGCCATATTTCCCCTTAAATCATTTGAAACCAAAATTTTATTTGCATTGGATAAGTTTTGACCTAATGCACCTCCTCAATAAAGCCCAAGTGCTAGCTTGACCTGGGTTGCACCCAAATTGACCCAAACTATACATATTTGGGACAACCCAAAGAATTTCAAAGAATTAGACTTTGAACTTTCCAAATGAGCTCACCAATAGAATCACCTAACTCCGAGCTACTTTTCTAGCTCACCTTGACCCAGCTAGTGGTTGTTAGTGATAGGAGCAAGCAAATAGGAGCTTCGATGGTCCCCTCATTTTTGAGCCTCATCCAAATCCTTCAAGAGCATGGGTTGTGCATTAAGCTCACGAGGATTAGAGATAATGTCCCCTCCCACTTGGCAGCCATCCAATGGCTTCCATGATTAATCTCGGTATTCCAAAGTCACGCGTAGGGCTTGAATAGGGAAGCTCAATCCATTAGCCCCCATTCTCATTCAATCTCTCCAGAATATTCCCCAGAGCTCTTTAAGTATCCCTCTCCATTCCCCAAGCTTCCCAACCTCTTCCAGCTAGTGTCTTGAGTTAACTCTAGAAAAATTTAGGCCTCCCATTTAAATTCCTACTTTTGGTGATCCTCTGGCCTCAATGTCTGAACGAGAAGTGTTCCCCTTCATCCACTCAAGCTTCCCACTAAAAAATCTCATATGTTGAGGATTTCTTTGTATTAAAATCCTATTCTCAAGCTCCTAGTTATGTAGTGGTGGTCAAGTGTGAATTAAACCATCAAATAAATAAAATCTGATCATAAGTTTGACAATTTACATTATCATGATCCTCCCTATGAAATTATGAAGGAATTCATCTATGGGATCTCTCAAATCATGCTGGAGAAGGTCTACAGCTTTGAGTCCGTGCAAGAGATTGAAGACATAATCTTAGCTATTGATCTTAATCAACAATTCAGATTAGATCCCACATTTTTTTACTCCATTTAATTGTAGCCATTCAATTTATGATATGATGACTACCTTTAATCCCACATTTACATAGTCAGTTGTAATGATTGGCTAACAAATCAGGTGGTTCCCACGTATAAAGTGCCAGCTGATGGTGTAAATTAGAATAAATTTCATAGGATATGCAGGAAAATTTTGAAATTTCACATCTCCTCATCCACTTGAAAATATTAGGTATTCTTAGGCTCATTAGAATGGGTTTGAGGAGCTCTACAAAAGCCTTATGGTCTTAATCTTTAAGCATGCATGAAACTTATGTTAAAGTAGTTAGAACCCTAGGGATATTTTTGTAATTTTGACATTATGATAACACTTCAGAGTTTTAAACTCTAGGGCATTGATCTTGGGCATGTCTCTGACATGTCCAAATTTTTTCTCCCTTGTTTATTTTAATTAAGGGCTAGTTTGGGTTCATTTAAGTTTAACGGTCATGCTTTGACCCTTAGATTCAAATTAATTTATTCATCTTTCTAAAGGGAATTAGGAGCTATGGTTTGGTGGGTTAATTGTGCTTAGTGTAAGGGTTACATGGCCGGTAATTGCACCCTAATCCAAGGTCTAGGAAGCCCTTATTAAAATTTTAAGGGTAACACTTAGGTAGTTTGGTTAACCACCTTAGAGTTTCCTTCTTAGAGCCCAAATTTATTGGACTTGGCCGTTGAGATCAGGTAAACTCATGGCCCAAGTTTCACTAGAATATGTGCCCATTTTGTCCACCATTTAGGAGACCAAAACTCAACCCTTATAATTGAATTAGGATTTAAATTAATTCTTAATTAATTAAAACTAAATACTAAAAACTCATATTTTCTATTATATTGATCATAATTTAATCCTATAGCCATGAAAATTAAAAGCCTTATTAGTTGACTTATTTTTTTGCTTTAAATTAATTTTTAAGGAAAACCACTTTTTAATTAATTTAATTTATTAAAAAAAATTAAAATTCCAAAAAAAATTCTTAGAAACATGGGAAACATCCACTTATATCATTTCAGACCTTTCCGAGTAATTCTAAGGAATTTGGAGTTGATTTGAATCAAAATCCCCAAAACCCCTCTAATTAAATAATTAAAAAAATTACAATTAATTACAAAAATTTTGAAAATTTAAAAGTATTTCAAAAAAATTTAAATTAATCAAACTGAAATCAATTCAATCCCCATTTAAGATCTAATATTTTCTAAAAATATCAAACCTTCAAAATTAAGTCAAAGTGAAAAGTCAACTTTCTTGTCAACCGTATTTCAAATTTGGGTCAAAACATAAAAAATTCATAACATAACATAAAAAATTTGAATTTTAGCAAACTAAGAGTCTAATTACTCATCTTAGAGTCTAATATTAAAAAAAATGGAAACCTAAAAATTCAATTTATTTAAAAAACTCAACATCCCTTAATTTAATTAATTAAAATAATTTGAATAATTCCAAAATTCAATAATTAAACTAAATTTCTAGAAGATTCTAACATAATCATTGAAATTGGTGATTACTCAATTATCTTAAAATTGATCAACCCTTAATCCTTAACTAATTAAACTAACTCAATTAATATCAGTTACTTCTAAGAAATCCAGGCCTACGAGGCTTTTAACTTAGCCCCAACGAAGATGAAATAAACTTCACAGCTATGGTGTAAATAAATATAGTAATCAATTAACAATCTTAAAACACCTTAAAATCAATATCAACTCATTAATACTTAAACTCAACTTAAATCCATTAAGTCGTTCAACTAATTAAAATACTAGATAACTTTAACAAACTACCTAGTCTAGGATATATCCAAGCCACACAGCCTTCTACACACACTTTAGATGGTTTGCTAAGACAACCAACAATAGTTTTAGGCTATACTGGTGTTTGCTTTTCTACTATTCTATGTAGAGATTTTTGAGATTTTCAATGCTTTATGGTTGAAAATTAATTGATTACTCAAATTAATATATTTATTTATTTAATGTAATCTATGAATGGATGTAATGGGCATTAGATTACCCCTAGGCTAGGAATGATCTGGTTACTCACATAGTTTTATATAGGTGGCCATACTAATGTAGGTATAAAGTAAATAAAACAAAATAAAGTTTGAATTAATTAAGTTTTATCTAGGTGTTAATTGCTAGAGCCTACTTTAAATTTAAAAGAGTATGGCCAAGTGTGATTGGGAATTTAATTTTAATGCATAGTTATATATATAACTACTTAAGATGTGTGCTTGATTTTGATTGCTTAGGATAATCGTGTAAGAAGTCTAGGTTTTCATCTTAAACTTGATATAACTTTATTGAGTTGTGAAATTGAGGCTTTGATTTGGGATACTACATCTAACTTAGAATTCAAAGAGGAGATAGCATCTCTTAGGGGAGAGTTGTCTTCAATTTAGAGGTTTAAGTTAGAATGATTTTGAGAATCCAAAGAGAAAAGAAAATATCCCTTTGAGGGAGAGTTTCTTTTCATTTATATATCAAAACATGATAAATCCAAGGAGCTGAAAGAAGGACAAAAATGTGAAGAAAAAAAAGTATCTCACTCATAGTCACTTGCATTAATCCTAAGATTAGAATCTAGGTTATTATTAGTGGTACCAAGCCACTTTAAATTTCTATAAATTTTGTGATGTAATTAAAAGGCATTTGCTTATAAATATGTATTTATTTAAGTTCTTTGATTTGACTATTTTTTTTACTTTGTTTGCACACTAGAAATACCAACTTTTCTAGCCCTTTTTTATTGCATGTCTTATTTTGTTTTAGCCTTGATATGTAGAGGCTCGTAAGGGTTCGCTAAAAACCTTTTCTACTAAAAAAATACATAGAATTTTTAGACTAGCATAGAAAGTCTAACACTATAAGAAATAAGCTTGGGACCATCGAGAGTTCCTAGTTATGCATATTAATTGCTTCTCTTCCTTATCAGACACCTCCCATCCTTCGGGTTCTAGCGTACCATTTACATATTGGGGTACAGATCTATCAAGGAGATGTTGTGCAATCTCAAGGAAAAGTTATTTTAAACCATTTTAAAACTAATTCATTTATTTTATACATTTTATCTATGAAATTAATATCTGTTACATTAGAAACTAATTAAAGGTGTTTAAACTCCAATTGTATTTTCAAGCTTTTTCACCCTACATAAAGTCAATGAGCTAGTTAGTATTTGCTCTAGATATCAGTCCCAACTCCTCAAAAACTTAATTAATGATATCCCTACCACTTATTCATAAAACACGAGACTCATGGATTTTAAATTTCTAAGGAGGTCAGTTCGCTCCATAATCTAGGCTGGGGTAAGTCCAGATTTTGCACTGTATTAGCTAGGTTGGGGTCACTATTGTACATTACCCAATTTATTCTAAGTTTTTCAGATATGCCTTGGCATTAAGACCTTAACCTTTTGGATTATAATATCATATTTCAAAAATAATGATCAACTCAAACAAAAGCTTCTCTTGATCTAAAACTTAAAGCCTAACATATATAATAGTTTAAGGCACATCTGAATTGTTATAGATTCTCAAAGTGATTTCTACTACTCCTCTTTTGATCTCCTAAAATAAGTGTTCAAACTTAATCCAATCCCAACCGAGGTTCCAAATTCACCTCCTTTGATATCAATCCTAGAAGATCATTAAATTAAATTTTTTTTTTTTATAATAATTGAGATTATTCATAGAGAATTCAGCCTCCCTATGATGCAATTAAATAAGAGGGATTGCACTCATAGGAAATTTAGAACCCACATTTATTTTTAAAAATTGATTTTAAAAACCTAATTTGTCTTCTTTGGGAAAATTAAGTCAACGATGATCATTATCATCATGTTCGGATGATCTACAATGGGTTACATCTTCTTCCCGTAGGGAGATGTATCATTTACTATAGTGATTTTGAATATAAAATATTGATGTTTCATCTAGGTTGTAGTAGGTTAATATTGATAAAATGTTAGTTTGACCCTTTCGAGTCATATGTGTTGCAACTTAGTTTTAAAACTATGCTTTTATATTATGTGAGTTTTTTATGATACCAAAATATTATTGTGTTGATTACTATTTCTCCTAACATATATTTGAAAAATTATGCTTACATTGTTTTTTTATAATAACATTTTAGGGAATCATTCTTCATACTGCCAAAGACTTCAATACATATTAAATTAGGGTTTCTTGTAATTGAAATATGTACCTTTTTATTTTTCTTGAGTTTGAGAGTGTGTGATTATAATTGGATAATCAGGCATGCACACACTGAGGGAGAGTCAAAACTTATATTTTTAAAACTAATCATACTGTATAATCCTTGAATCGTATTGGACTATTTGACCCGAAAGTTCCTCTAAAACTAAGTTAATCAAATCATGCCTTAGCAATTTCTTTTGAAATTTTCATACTGTACAAACTTGGGTTTGTACAGATAACGTCAAGAGTACAAAATAGATATGTAATAGTTTATTCTGAATAAATTCACCATATTTTTAATTGATCGTACAGTACAAAGTAGAGTTTATATAAATGACATCCAGAGTATGAAATGGGTGTGTACCAGTTCATCCCATATGAACAAGTAAAATTTTTAAACTGTTCGTATTGTACAAAATTAGTTTTATACAAATGTTGTATAGAGTACAAAATTAGATTATCCATGTTCATACCATATGAAGCATGATTTGATTTAATAGTTCATGCTATATGATATATGGTTCATACAGATGATGATCATAATATGAAATGGGTTTGTACAAAATTGTACTGGATGAACTTGCTAAGTTTTGAACTGTTCATATTATATAATGTTAGTTCATACATATGGCTGACACAGTATGAAATCAGGTTCATACAACATCATATATGGATATTTTAACTATTCATATGTAAGAAGTACGGTTATACTATACGATCTAAGTACATCCAACTTGAAATTTTCAATTATTTGGATGATTTTTCATGTCCTTTCTAAAGAAGTGTCCTAAAAATTGACTATCAATAATTTTCTTCTACAAATTTTCTTTTGAGAGTGAGTGTTTTGGGAGAGTGTTTAGGACAGAGGATTGAGAGATCTTGTAATTAGAATTTGTTAAAGGTTCAAAAGGTTGCCCAAAGGTGAGAATCTCTTTATAAGTTATTTAATTCTTTGTCCTACTTCTTTGAAGACTATTAAGAGAAGATTTTTAGAGAAGATTTAATACTATACCATCACCAGCATGGTGAGAAAGGATGTTGGTACTCTACCATCACTAGGTGGGTGAGAAAGGATGATGGTACACTGCCATCACCAAGAGGGCAGGAAAGGATGATGGTACTCTGACAACACAAGGAGGGTGAGAAAGAATGTCAGTACTATACCATCATCAGGAGGATGAGAAAGGATGTTGGTACTCTATTATCACTAGGAGGGTGAGAAAGGATGATGGTACTCTACCACATCGGGGTTATTAGAAGAGAGGTTATTGTAAGGAATTCTCCGCCTTACAGTGGGAGCAAAAGAAAATTTAATTTAGTATAATGCAATATCTGAAGAAGGAGTTTTCATGGAGGGGACGTAGGTCTAGTTGGACCAAATCACTAGAAAAATTTTGTGTTCTTCTGTCTTTATTTTTATAGCATTTTTATTTTTTATACATTTACGTTCAATGGTTGAAAAATTATTTTGAAAAATTAATCATTGTACAAAAGAACTTAAATAAGTTTTTTGAAAATCCAAGAGATTTTTTTTACAAAAGAACTTAAATAAGTTTTTTGAAAATCCAAGAGCCCCCCCCCCCCATCTTGGTTAGCCTTGGTACAAAACTATTAAGTATAACAACCTATTTGAACTTTTAAGTGCTATCAGAGCTTATATTCAAAAATTAAAGCTTAGACACCTTTTGAAAATGATCATGGCCTATTTTTGAAACAGTTACACTCCTGAAGGATATTTGATCAATAGATCGTCACTGTTTGATAACATCCCTTTTGACTTTTGGAAAACCTATATTTTTACCTTTTTTTAATCGCTTGACTATCGTATATGGATTTTAGTACATGAAGGTTAAAGTAGAACCACTAGACTTATTAATGGCATTAAGATTGTAATATCGTTTACTGATTGGATAGTAGAGGAAAAAGAATTAGCTTACTTAAATGCTAAATACTTAAACAATTTTTTTTTTGCCTTAAATCTGAGGACTATATCCATGTTTCAACTTGTAAAATGGGAAAAGAAATTTAGGATAGACTTTGCATAACGTATGAAGGAATAAATGAAGTAAAATAGTCTAGATTTAACATTATATTACATGACTATGAACTTTTTCACATGAAACTGAATGAATCAATCATTGATATGTATACTCATTTTATATAAATAGTCACTTCCTTGCAATCTTTAGGTAGGGAATTAACGAATTCATTGAAAGTTAATAAAATTCTTCATTATTTACCTACTATTTATGATGCAATGATTACTTCCATATCTGAATCAAAAGATCTAACTATTTTTTCTATTGACAATCTTCTTGTGTCACTCATTGTTTACGAGGAAGGAGTGACTCAAAGACAAATTGATGCAATTGACAAGTAGAAGGAGAAAAACATTGCATTGAAAGTGGATAACTTGAAAAGTGATCAGTCATAGCCTAAGGATAAAGTTCATATTGCACTCATGATGAGGCAATTTAAAAGATTCTTGAGAAGAATATAATAGAAATGTTAGTAGTGGAATAAGGGTAAGTTCTACGAAAATATAAAAGCTTATAATTAGGGATGCAAGCAAACCAAACGTTGGGCGAGCTACTTGTTGTTCAGTTTGATTAAAGCTCATTTGCGATCGTTTAATTAACTTAACAAACAAACTTGAACAATATTTTAAATACTTGATTCTTAAATAAACAAACTGGAACACTAATGCATTCGGCTCATTTATGTTTGTGAACAACATCATTTGAAGTTCGTGAACAAGCTCGACATTAAGCTCGATAAGAAGCTCAATAAAAGCTCGATTCATGTTCAATTTTGAACTCATGAATAAGCTCGATAAAAATAATTAATATTTGAAAATATAATTAATAAATATAAATAATCATTACATTTGGTACATAGACAATTGCTTTTATTATAAATGTATTTGTTCATAGATATGTTCATGAACTTGTTTGTTTGATAGTTAAAAAAATTTGTTAAATATGTTTGCGAACAAGCTCGATAAACACTAAACGAACAAACATGAACTGAACATGAACCAAACATGAACACTCCTTAATTTAAATGAACCAAACATGAACACAAATTCTAAAGCTCGAACAAACATGAACCAAACTTGAACAAGCTGATATTAAATGAACACAAACATGAACACTCACATACTCGACTCGGCTCAGTTCGTTTGCAGCCCTACATATAATGATGTAATTTATTATGAATGCAAAAATCCTGGACACATCAAATATGATTGCCTGAATCTGAAATCTAATCCTAACAACGAGAAAGTTGAGGAGAATACCAATATTAGGAAGGGTAAGAAAAGATTATAGAGAGCATTATGGGTGGACTAGTCATCTAATTCTTTAAAAATAAAATCAAAGGATGAAGTCACGAACTTGTGCTTAATGGCAAATAATCTTGATCACTCTGATCAAGAGGACATATATGATCGTATGATGAGTTATTTAAAGTTTCTAAGAAAATCCATACTGCATATAGGAAACTTAAAAAATAGCATGCTCAGTTGAACATAGAGTATTCAAATTTACAAAAAGAGCACAAAGTCCTTAGAAATAATCTTGCATTAGTTGATAGCAACCACATGAAATTATTGAATGAATTAATAATTTGATAAAAAATATAAATTATAGAAAATATCTTATACTGATCTTAAAATTAATGTAAGGTGTTAACATATAAAATAATCAAAATGTAATATGAGTTAGGAGTTGACAATGTTGTTTTAGAAAGTGCTAAATAATATCTTAAAGAAAAACTAAAAGCTCTTGAGGAAAACATAATATCCTCAACACTTGAATAATTTTCTAATCTTGATAGAAACATAAAATTTCAAAACCTATGAAAAGATAATATAATTCTCGTAGATTGATAAATCCTTTTCCTAGAGTTAAATATATTTCATGTGGAATGATTAGTCATATCTCTCACACTTGCACGATTCATAGTAGAACATATTAATGCGGAGACCTAAGATGCATAAATCACAGCATATCAAACATACATCTAAGTTATTATTACCAAGAGGAGAATCTAAACTTATCTAGGTTCCCAAGTTTAATGTTTGACCATTTTGTAGAAAAGCTCTCATAAAAGTCCTTGTGAGAGCATTTGGTACCTAGACTATGGATGCTCAAATTATATGATTGGAGACACAATATAATTCATATCGCTAGAAACTAGGAATAGAGGTTAAGTGATATTGGCAGACAATACCACAAAGAAAGTGGTAGGTATAGGTACGTATGATTTGAAATAAGAGCAATATTTTCATTAAAAATATATTATTGGTAGAAGGCTTAAAGCATAACTTGTTGAGTATTAGTTAGCTTTATGATAAAGGTTATAGTCTTAAATTTTTTTCCCACAAGCTATATTATAAGCCAAGATGGAATTGATATGTTGCATGGAAATAGGGTAAATAATATATACATGTTTAATTTGAATTTTATTAAATATTTTAATGTTTTTTTTAAATAATTACTGATGAATCATGGTTATGACATATAAGACTTTAACATGTAAGAATGAAAAATCTTAAAATATTTGGTTAGACTAAGGATCTTAAATTACCTAGAAAGATTTGGTTAGAGGGATACCCAAACTAGATTTTACAAAGGATCGCTTGTCTGATGCACATAAATTAGGAAATCTGGTGAAGTTCTTAAAACTAACAAACCATTAGAAGTCCTATGTATAGATCTTTTTAGACCGATTAGCATTATAAGTCTAGGAGGTAAGGTTTTGGGATTTGTAATAGTTGATAATTTTTCAAGATTTACTTGGGTTAAATTCTTATTTCATAAGAGTGAATCTTTCTTTTGCGGGGAGTCTCAAATTTGATAACTTAGGAGAGAGAAGATCCATTTATTCTGGTTGAAGAAGAATTTTGAATTTTCGTTCGTGGTTTTTTTGCAGGACGCTAATGGCGTCGGAGGATCGCCGGACTTAGGCTTCTGGAGTCTCAGTCAACCTCCATCAACCTCCGCCATCATCTCGAAAGATCTTACGACAGTTCGATTCATCTCCGCATGCTTTTGGAGACATTGTTCACGAGAAGGAAATTATGTTTCAGTTTAACAAAGAGCGGCCATTGATCATCAAGGATGGAGCTTTTGAAGAAAAAAAGAAGATCGTTGAATGTGTTGGAAAAGGTAAACAAATTCTCTATGAAAAATCCATATTGAAGTCTTACTGTAAACAAGGAACAATTCAAAAAAAAGTCAATCAAATCCAAATAGAGGAGTGTGCTCAATCTTCATGTAAGAATGCGGCAGAAGAAGTTAAGAAGAATTTGAATGGTGATTAGAATGATAACCAGATTACTGATGATCTGGGTATAGAAGGAGTCAATATGACGTCAAATGAACACAAAAGAAGTGGACAAGGCTATTCAAAGCTCTGACCTGTTCATAGTGCGGGAATGTGAAGCTGGAGATCTTGGGAATTGCATTCAAAGAAACAATGTGGTTGATTCGAATCCTGTTACTGAAAAACAGGGGATGAATGCTTGGAAAAAGAAGGATAATATAAAAGTGTGTGAACTTGATTTCGGAAGCAATTTTGTGAATGAAGACAGAACTATCAAACTACATATGGGAAAAGAGGTTGTTAACTCAAATGGACTGAAAAAGTCTCTGGTTATAAAGATATTTTGTAACAACATTCCCTTCAATGTCATTAGCATTGAGTTAAGAAAATAATGGTCCAGATTTGGCAAATTTCATTTAACCCAACTAGGTCTTGGTTGGGTGCTTTGTGCCTTCGAGAATCAGGAAGCTCTTGAAGAAATAATTGTTTCAGGTCCCTGGTACGTCAATGGAAACATAGTGGGAATGGACAGATGGTCAGCAACTTTCTCACCTAATTCACTTCAAGGTCTTACAACCATAATTTGGATCCGTTTGCCAAACCTTCCACTTCAATGCTGGGATGAAGTGAATGTTTGTAGAATTACTTCCATGGTGGGGATCCCTTATTTGATCGATGGCAACAGGTTCCAGTGGTCCAAAAGAGAGTTCACAAGAGTTTTCGTGAGAATCAAACTAGATGAGAAGCTACCCATGGGAATTTGGGTTGAAGCAGAGCTGGGAAAATTTTATCAGAACATTGAATACAAAATGCTGCCAACATTTTGCTTCATTTGTGGTAAGATTGGCCACTTAAGGGAGGAATGTTTGAAGAAATCTTCAGCAAATGAACCTAATCCAAGAGATGAAGACCCAATCAGTGCAGGATTAGAAGGAAATGGAGATGCCAGGAAAACTGTCAAAAATAGAGTTAGCTAGATAATGGAAAATAGATGATGATGGAGAAGGTTATGGTCCTTGGATTAATGTGGACTACAAAGCTAATAAGATTAATAAAAAAATTTCTGTGACCAAGTAAATTATAAAGGCAAAATCTACCTTGGAAGGGATCTTAAAGGAAGTTGTTAGACCAAACAATTCTAGCAGGGAGTTTGATGGGAATTTCCTGTTAAAACAAATTTCAATTGATTATAGTATGAATCAAAAAGCATGTGAAGTGGTTAATGATTATACTCCTAATGTAGAATTTTGCTGTATCATGGATGATAAAAGACCTGAAAAGGTTTCTGAGATCAAAATTCCAGATTCTACAAATAAGTTTGAAATTCTGAGTAACATAGTAGAGGAAGGGGAAAAAATAGAGGAATGTTTACATCCTAAGGAACATGAAGATATTCAGACAGAGATAGCTAATGGGGGTTCTAATGTTATTGAAGGTAATTCGTCCACGGTTAAGAAGTGAGGTACTAAGCAGTTAAAAAACTGGGACATATCAGCCTGAAGACAAGGGGTAGGAAAAATGAAGAAGATGCTAAGGAGAAAGGGGGAATTAAATACCCATTGATCCATAAATGAATTCCTTATTATTTTGGAATTGTAGAGGAGCTAAGAAAAAATGGGCTTCTCTCTACCTCCAGGAGGTGGTTAAAGATCAAAATTTTATTTTTGTTGGGCTTTTGGAGACTAAACTAGTCTCTATTGAGAATAAAGATGTGGAGATTATGATTTGAAATGGATGGAATTACAGCTTTGTGCCATCTGCTGGTTTATCTGGGGGCATCCTTGTTATGTGGAGAAGCAGCCAAGCTAAATTTAAAATGATTGAGTCTTCTTCTCAATTCTTTGTAAGTGATTTAGATATCACTAATAAAGGAAAATGAAGAGTAGCTACTATTTATGGTAGCAAAAATGTGTACAATAGAAGGTTTCTTTGGAACGGCTTGGAAAAACACATCACCAATGATTGGCCTTTGGTGTTTGGTGGAGATTTCAACTGTCTTTTGGCTAAAGAAGACAAGATTGATGGCAGGAAATTTACATTCTCTATAGGGCCGAGAGAGATGAAATACTTTATGACTTCAAATGATCTTCATGAGCTGAACTTCATTTGTCCTAGAAAAACCTGGAGCAATAATAAGAAAGGAAATGAAAGGATAATGTAATGATTAGACTGAATTCTGGTTAATGCTGCTGCAATGAACTGCAATCAATACATAGTTACAAAACATCTTCCTAGAATAGCGTCTGATCATTATCCTATTCTTCTCCATACTTTAGTTTTTCCTTCAAACATCAAGAGATCTATCAAATTTGAGGATGTGTGGGCTTCATATCCGGCTTCCTATGCTATAGTGAAAAATGCTTGGATGAGAAGAGACTTAGGATCTCCTGCGGAAATTCTGAATTACAAATTCAAAAGGACTCTCAAATCCTTATTCTTTTGGAAAAAGGCTAAGCACAAAGAATTAAATCACATGAAGGACTTGCTCAAAGAAGAAATTCTCATGCTCTAAACTAAAGAATCGGAAGTTGGTATGCTTTCCATGAATGAGTATTCGATTCTGAAATTTAAAATCAGTGAGCTCAACTCTACTTTGGCGAGGTTAAACACATGGTGGAGACAAAGATCCAAAGTTAAATGGATAGAAGAAGGAGACTAGAATTCAAAATTTTTTCACTCTATGGCAAGTCTAGAAAGAATATTAATCTAATTCATTGCATTAAGGATGGCAATGGAATTCTGGTGGATAATCAGAATCAAATTGAAGACATTTTGGTACACTACTTCAATAATAAGTGGCGAGATAGAAGTTGTTTACTTGAAGGCTGGCCGAATAGACAATCTGTTCTGGATGAGGATAATAAAAGACTATTAAGTAGAGAATTCAGTTTTGAAGAAGTAGAAAATGAAATCAAAGATACCACGGGAAGTTCTTCTCCAGGTGAAGACGGCATTACTTATTCTTTTCTCAAACATTATTGGCTTATTATAAAAATAGAATTCTGGGAAGCTATGAAGAACTTTCTTGAAACCAGAAGTATGAATGAGGATTGGAAGAGAACTTTGATTGTTCTGATTCCAAAAATTAACAATCCAAAATGTGCTGATAATTATAGGCCTATTAGCCTGTGTAACACGGTGTATAAAATTGCAACAAAAATTCTTCTTAGCAGAATGAAAGGAATTATCCCGAAACTAATCTCACTTGAATAAACCACCTTTCTTAGAGGGAGATCTCTACAAGACCATATTTTGCTTGCTAATGAACTTATTCCTAAGTTTAGATTCTCAAAAGCTTCTAAAGGGCTTGTGTCTATTAATTTAGACATGGAAGAAGCATATGACTCTATGGGATGGCCTACTCTTAAAAAAAATCTTGAATATTTTGAGTTTCCTGATTTCTTCTCTATGCTTATTTTAGAATCTGTACAGAATCCTGCATTTTCTATTTTAATTAATGGAACTCCTTCCAAATGGATCAAAGCTAGGTGTGGATTTAGACTAGGGTGCCCCTTGTCTCCTTATCTTTTTATTTTATGCTCTCAGCTCCTCTCCAATGCCATAAATGAAAGAGTTTATTTTGGTGTTCGGGTTAGCAGCAACAGCCCAAGAATCTCGCACTTATTATATGTTAAAGACATAATCTTATTTGCTGAAGCTAAAATAAAAAATGTAAGAATGATAAAAGGGATTGTTAACAGTTACTGTGACTGGACTGGATAGAAGGTGAACACGAGCAAAACGGCCACCAGCCTGAAGAGGAGAAAAATCAAAAAAATCATGGGATTCAAAGAAGTGAAGGAATTCAATTACTTGGGAACAAAATTGTCTGTAAAAAGACTATCAAAAGTAGATTTCCAATTCATATTGGATAAAATTATGAAGAAACTGACTAATTGGGGGACCAGATTTTTCTCCTTAGCACATAAAATTACCTTGGCAAAGTATGTCATTCTATCGATCCCTTCTTTCCATTCTACTATGTCTTTAATGTCGACATCTATTCTTAAAGAGGTGGAAAGGATTTTCCAAAATTTTATATGGAATAAATCAAATGAAAATCTTGGAATGCATTATGTTAGCTGGAAGAAGTTGTGTGATCCTGTTGAACAAGGCAGTAGAGGGATTCAATCCTGTTTGAGCAAAACAGGTCCTTTAAGAGCTAAATTAACATGGAAATATATGAAATAACATGATTCTTTATTGCATAAATTTCTATTTCCAAAAGATTGGTTCCTGTTGGGGAGTAGAAAACAGGAACAAATATGTTTCTGTAGCATGGAAAATTATCAAAGATGGCAGCAAATCCTTGAGAAATATTGTGAGATGGAATGTATCAAATGGTCGCTCAATTGATGTTTTTGAAGATACATGGATTTGGGATAAATGCTTAAACAAATGGCCTAAATTATTTAACTCTCAAGAAGCTGGTGCTGATGCTATTAGAGTGGATTGTTTGATTTCTGAAAATCAATGGAGTATTCTAGATATTAAGAAATATTTTGGCAAAGAGCTGATGGATTTAATTCGTAGAATCGATATAAATTCAGGACTAATTTAAGATCAATTTCATCTCATTCACATGAAATATGGAAGGAATATTACTTACATGGCTGCGGATCAAAAAGAAGATAAATCAAATGAAAATGTAGAATGGAAATGGTTGAAAAAAGCTAAACTTTGTGCAAGAGAAGACAATTTCTGGTGGAGAGTCATGAACAATGCCTTGCCTACCAATGCTTTTTTAACACACAGAAGAATTCATACGGAATCTAACTTTCCTAGAAACTGTAATGAGGAGGAGAATATTAGCCATCTAATTTGTAAATGTCAAAAGATAGTGGATGTTATTCATCATTTGAATGAATGGGGCTTTTGCATTCCTCTTCTTGTAAATAAAGAAGAGATGTATAAATGGCTATCCGAGCAAAATTCTTTTCTCTCTACATTAATATGCAATGCAGTTTATTTTACTTGGAAGGATATGAATGATATAGTGCATGGCAAGAAGGAAAGAAGTTCTATCTACATAACAGCCGAAGCTGTTAGTTACCTAGGAGTTCTCAATACTCCAAATTATATCAAATCGGGTAGGTATAGAACTAATCAGCAATTGCTGTTTGAAAATCGTTGGTATTCTCCTCCGCCCAACTGGATCAAGGTGAATGTAGATGCTACATTATTTCATTCTTATAAAGGAGGTATTGGAGGACTGTCTAGAGATCGCAAAGGAAGATTTATAGCATCTTATGGTATATCTAAGTTGCATTGGGATATTACTAACTTGGAGTATCAAGCCATAGCTTCAATCAAAGAGATGTTAAAGGATCAGATGCATGGATTTCAAGGCATTATCATAAAGAGCGACAATATGAATGTTATAAAGTTGATTCATAAATCTTTCAAGAAAGGAGGCCAAGGTATGGAAAAATTTTCATTTGTGGATAAATTTAATTATGTGATTTTCAATCATGTCAATAGGAATTATAATAAGTTAGCGGACTTATGTGCTAACTATGAAGTTTTTTCTTCTTTCTTTTGGGATGATTTAATCCTTGACAAGGTTCCTTCTTCATTTATCAATATTTTGAAGAAGGAATCTATAGCTTGTATTCGGTAGGGATTTCTTTTGATCCCTATTTTTCTCTTTTATAGTATTTGCTTTATGCTTTCTCAAAAAAAAAAAATAAGAGTGAATCTTTTGAGAAATTTGTAAACTTTTTTACTTGGATTCAGAGGAAACTAGTGTGAAAAATTTTATTAATTCAAAGTGGTTAGGAGAGTTTAAAAATAAAAATTTTGATGATTTTTATAAAGGCCAAGGAATTGATCACAAATTTTTAGCACCTAGGACCCCTCAGCAGAATGAGGTTATCAAAAGAAAGAATAAAACTTTGATAGAAGCAGCTAGAGCCTTGTTGGTAGAATAATCACTTCCAAAATATTTTTGAGCTAAAGTGGTTAGTAGCGCTTGTTAGTTCTGAATAGGGTGAATATTAGATGCAAATTAAATAAGACACTATATGAACTTCTTAAGGGGAGAACACCTAATCTTTCATATTTGCAATGTTTTTGATGAAAGGTGTTCATTCATAATAATGGGGAAACTCCTTTAGAAAAAATTGATCATAAATTTGATGAAAGAATTTTTAGGATATTCTAGTGTTGGCAAATCCTATAAGATTTTTAATAAGAGAACTTTGGTAATTAAGGAAACCACATATGTAGTTTTTGATGAATCTAACATTTCGAAAGAACAAAGGTTGGAAGAAGATTATATTAAAAATATCTCCCAAGGAATTGAAATGATTAATTTTATAGAGAATGTTGGAACCGAAAACAATTTACATAGAAAATGGAAAATTTCTAAGAGTCTACCTAAAGAATTGATTTTAGGCGAACCTAATGAGGGTGTTAGAATTAGGCATAGATTTAGCAAAGAAGTGAACCATTTTACCTTTATATCAATGATTGAACCCACTAAAATAAATCAAGCACCTTCAAATAAATTTCAAATTTTGGCCATACAAGAAGAATTGAATTAATTTGTTAGAAATGATATTTGGGAATTAATTAAAAGGCTTAAGGATCAAAGTTCTATTGGAATTAAGTAGGTGTTCAAAAATAAAATGAATGATTTAGGTGTTGTGATTAGAAATAAGGTAAGAATGGTGGCCAAGGGATATAATCAAATAGAATGAATTAATTTTTAAGAAACTTTTTCCCCTGTAGCTAGACTTGAAGGGATAAGGGTTTTCTAGCTTTTATCTATTTTAAAGGTTTTAAATTGTATCAAATGTATGTTAAGAGTTCCTTTCTTGATGAGGTAATATAATATGATGTTTATATTGAGCAACCTACAGGTTTTGAAATTTTGAAATTTGCAAATAATGTGTTTAAATTGAAAAAGGCATTATATGGACTAAAATAGGCACATAAGGTTTGGTATGAGAGGTTAAGCACTTTCTTATTAGAAAGATCATTTGTTAAAGGAAGTGTGGACATCATTCTGTTCTTGAAAAGGATAGGAGATAACATACTCATCATTCAAATATATGTTGATTATATATTATTTAGATCTAATAATAGTAATCTTTTTGTTGATTTTTAAAAATAATTAGTAAATTTGAAATGAGTTTAATGAGATACTTGAGTTACTTTCTTACTTTTAGAATAAAGCAAAATAAGGAAAGAATATTTTTTAGTGATTTAAAGTATATTAAGGATATCCACAAGAAATATAAAATAGATAATGCTTAACTAGTGAGTACCCCAATGAGTTTCTCAATGCAGTTAGATAAAGACTCTAAGGGAAAATCTATTAATCAAAAGAAATTTATAAAAATAATTGGGTCTTTGCTTTACTTGATTGCTAGCAGACCATATATCATGTTTAATATTTATTTTGTGTGCTAGATTTAAAGATGATCTAAAGGAATCACATCTAACTTATATTAAGAGAATTCTAAGATATCTTTTAGGAACTCAAAACTTAGGGATTTAGTATCCTAAACACAACTCTTCTTTTGAAATCATTTGATATTCTGATTCAAATTTTACAGGATGTAGGGCTAATCAGAAAAGTAATTTTGGAACTTATCAATTCATAAAAAACTCTTTAGTTTCTTAGTTTAGTAAAAAATAGAATTCAATAGCACTTTCTATTGTTGAAGTAGAATACATTGCCTTAGCTAGTTGTGTGGCATATGTTATTTAGTTAAAACAACTATTGCTTGGTTTAGGATTTTTAATTAGCAATATTCCAAATTTCTATGATGTTATAAGTACCATATGAATTTCAAAGAATCATATTCAACATTCTAGAACCAAGTATATTGATATTAGGAATCACTTCATTAGAGATCATGTGGCTAAGGAATAAATTAAATCACACCATTTTGCTACAAAAATCAACTTGTAAATATTTTTACAAAATCTTTGGCCTTTGAAATGTTTAGCACTTTAAGAACCAGATTAGGCGTGATTGATCTTAATGCTTAAAATTGAATTTCTATAAATTAGATTTGTAATGTATTGATATGTTTGTTTGTTTTCTTAGATTGTTTTTATGGTTTGTTTGTTTGTGTGTTTTTGTTTTGTTAGTTTTTTATTTTTTTTTCTTTTATCCGTATTGAGTTGTTAAATTTATTTTTATGGTTGAATTTCATTGAATATTGAGTGATTAGTTTTTGAAAAGGTTTTATGTTTATCATATCATGTTTTAATTATTTTCTATGTATTGTACAAAATGTTTTTGTATTATACGAATTCTATAGTGTGTACATTATATTTTCTAAGTTGAGAAAGCAAGACTAAAATTTTTATTACATATCAAACTGTAATTGTCATCATCATCTATACAATCCTTATTTTTTAGTCTGTATGATTGGGGACAATTTTCCAAAAAGTTAGTTATTGATCATATATCATAGTATGAAATCATATTTCGTCTGTATGATCCTGTTTTCAATTTCTCATGTTGATGAACCTAACCATCATAAAATGATCTTTAATATTCTAATCATCCCAGATGAATAGGTGTTCTTCTATATGATCGTTTGGTCGAAAAAATATCTACGAAACAACCCCACTAGAATGGTGTTTTATGAAAAGCCGTTTCATTTCTTTTTTAATTGAAAGGTGGTGGATGATTTTTTTTTTTCACTTTCTCATTCGATCACAAACTATCTCAAGTCCAAAATTTAGGAATGGCCAGCAATAGCAAATGTTCTCGTAATTCCAAGGGCTCATCCTCTCACTCTATTAGAGATGAGAACTTCCATTCTGAAGAAAATGAGGAAGCTTTTGATCATTACTGCAGCCAAAATTATTGCTTTTAGACTCATTCAAATTGACATAAGCTTCTCTGTTCTGCCACTTTTTGCCTCAACACAATTATCTTTTATCCTCCCCTTGATCCACGCCTACCATCAAGAAACTTTCTAGACTTTTCATGTGAACATGAAGGTGAACTAAGATCACACCAGGATTACCTCTTATGTCTTTAAGCAACATTTTAAAATAACTTAGGAAGATCTAGGCAACTTCCTTCACCTTAGAACCCAAGGAGTTAGAGCACACATAGTGACCAGTAAAGCATATTTTGATTAGTCTAAAAAAATTCATAATGTTAGAGGTGTTGCACAAGTAAGCCATCTTTCTCGTGTGTAAACTCTTAACCAGAATGCCATAATCATCCAACATGTCTTTAGAACTTCGATTAATCCTAAAGTTGGTAATCATATAAGTTTGACTCCACTTTTATCATGTATCACATGATAATGAATAAAACTCCTATTGATAAAGCCCAACTTATCATGGACAACATCTACAAACTTTTTGATATTGGACTTTTTCATAATATGAGAAAGAAAAATGCAGCCTTATAACACTTAATTTCTTATATTTTATATACAAAGTACAACCTGATCCATCCTGATCCACCCACTAAACTCCCAATTTTGTTTATTGATGCCTCTTTTCATACACTTTTTGGTCGGGATCAAAGTTCTGAGGGAGACGATTTAGAGGGAGAAAAAGGAGCCCTAGCTCTAGCACCTGCACCTATACCTAGACCAGATCAAAATTTTTATGAAGAAATGATCCAGTATTTTAACAGTCTAGAATCTCATTTTGATCAAAGTTCTGAACAAATTGAGAATAACCTAGACCAGCAAGATGCTAGGTATAATAAAGACATCGGGTGGATCTAAGGGAAATTCGACTCATTCAACACTAATATAGCTATGATCAATAGCTACTTTATAATGTTTAACCCTCGACCACCTACAGACCAAGGCCCCCATAGATTTTTGTTGTACTTATGTGTTGTACTTTCTAATGGGATATTTGTACTTATTCTTGAGATATTTTCATTTAATCTTTATGTGTTGGTTTCTTTACGCTATTTTGTTTCCATTTCTAGGATGATATTATTTTTAAATGGAAAGATGTATTTGTTTGTGTTTCAAATGATGAATGAAATGATGGAATTTTGTTTTCATGCGTATTGTAATTACTATTCTTGAAATATTTATATTTTTTGAGACAAATCATTTGTGGTTGATCTCTTGAATGGAATTTTGAATTACTTTGTGCTACAAATTAATTTCCTTAAAAAATTTAATATCTCAAAATTTTAAATTACATTATGATTGGATGTAGATTAGAAGATCAATTTTATGTTCATATAGACAAGTATTACTTAGCTGTAACTATTGCAAGATAGTTGTCTAATTTTTATAATATTTCTTTTTCAATGTGTCTATTTTTATTAATTATTAAAATTTATTTTAAGATTTATTGATATTGGAAATAATGAAAGTATAAAAAGAAGCACAAAGCATGCTAAACTTAAAAGATGCACATAATATGTCATTTGTTTAAAAAGATGTGCAATGTTTACCAAAGTGAAAAGATTCACAAAATTAGCCCAAACTAAAAAGATGCACAAATTGTGCCACAAATAGTTAAAAAGATGCACAATGTTGCCAACTGAAAAATTCAAACTGTTGTTTTCTTTAGCATTCTATCTCTTATACAAATCCATAAAATTTGTAATAATCTTTACTATTGAATTAGAAATTAATTAATCTTTATTTCATCATTTTTGTAATAATTGTTTTATTTGATTTGCCTAGAATGAATAGTGAACCTGGTTGACTTTTCTTATCTTAGTTATTCTTTGATTTAAAATTTGAGTTTTTCTTTTTTTTATTACTAAGTTAATGTTGTATTTGCAATTAGTTTAAAATTTTCTTCTTCATCAACTATTTTGATTTATCCATAGAAACTTTTTATTTCAAGATGTATTTCCCTTTTTTTGTTGTCAAAAGGGGAAGTCATTACTTATTGTTTGAAGTTTTATTTTTTTGATGCATTGGTTTTTTATGTATGTTGTTTGATGTATGTACGTGTACATGTTTATTCATGTTTGTATGTGTGTATGTCTGTTCGTGTTGTTTTTTTTATGTGTTTGTTTATTCGTGTTATTTTTCTATAAGTTTTTTATTTAGGGTTGTGTTTTTTATTTTCATTGGAAGCCCTTATTTTAAATTATTTATTCATTTAGGGGGAGCTTAGGAGAAAAAATAGCTTAAGTTTTAACTTAAATAATTATTATTTTGTCATCATCAAAAAGGGTGAGATTGTTGTAACTAAGTCTTCAAAACTATACGTTTATATCATGTGAGTTTTTAATGAAACCAAAATATTATTATATTGATTATTGTTTCTTCTAACACATTAGAAAAATATTTCTTGTGTTATTTTTTTATACAAACATTTCACAGAAATCATTCTCCAAATCATCGAAGACTTCAAGATAGATTAGATTAGGGTTTCTTATAATTAAAGTCTGTACTTTGTTTATTTTTCTTGAGTATGAGAGATTGTGATTATAATTAAGAAACCGTGCACACACACATTGGGGGAGTGAGTCAAAAATTATATTTTTAAAACTAATTATACCGTATAATTATTGAATAATACTCAATGATTTGACCTGAAAGTTCCTTCAAAACTAAGTTAATCAAATCATATCATGCCTTAGCAATTTCTTTTAAACAGTTCGTACTATACCAACTTGGGTTCATATATATGATGTCCAGAGTACAAAATGGATACATACTAGTTTGTTCTGAATGAACTCACCTTTTTTTGTACTAATCGTATTGTACGAAGTGGAGTTTGTATAGACGACGTCTAGTATGAAATGCTTGCATACCAGTTCGTCCCATATGAATAGGTAAATTTTTTGAATTGTTCATTATGTATGAAATTAGTTTCATATAGACTATGCCCAGAGTATAAAATGGGATCATCCATATTCCTACCATATAAAGCATAATTTAATTTAATAGTTTGAATTATATAATATATGGTTTATATAGATGACCATTATAGTGCGAAATGGGTTCGTACAAAATCATACTGGATGTTCTTATTTTGTTTTAAACTATTCATACTATACGATGTCAGTTTACATATATGACTGATAGAGTATGAAATTATGTTTGTATAGGATCGTACATGGACTTTTGAACTGTTTGTGCGTACAAAGTACAATCGTACTACACGATCCAAGTATATCCAACTTGAAATTTTTAGTTTTCCACATAGATTTTCTTGTCCTTTCTATATAAGTGTCCTAAAAACTAACTATCAATGATTGGGAGTGAGGATTAAGAGATCTTGCAAGTGGAATTTGTGAAGGGTTCACTAGGTTACCTAAAAGTGAGAATCTCTTTATAAGTTCTTTAAATTTTAACCCTACTTCTTTGAATACTCTTGAGAGAAGATCTTTTGAGAAGATTTGATTCTGTACCATCAAAGGACATTGGTACTCTATCATCACTAGGAGGGTGAGAAAGGATGACAGTACTCTACCATCACTAGGAGGGTGAAAAAGGATGACGACACTCTGCCGACACCAGGGGAGCATATTAAAGTTATATATCCTAAAAAAATTATAGGACTTATTAAAGTTAATACTTTGACCATGCAACATACAAAAATCCCCAACAATTCTCTTTATTTCCTTAACCATCTTTACATTTGTTTCAGAGAAAATAAGAATATCATCTACATATAATAAATATGAAGCCCTTAGGGAATTTGGACAAACTTTAATACCAATAATGCTTCCTTTATGAAAAATTGCATTTGATCATTATTGAGAACATAACACAAATAGAAAAGGAGATAAGGGACACCCTTGCCAAAATCCGCCCAGATCAATCCTCCTTTCTCTTCTATCTTTCTCATTTCTTCGAGGCTTTGGCCTCCAGACTTGTTTCCCTTTCCACCGGGACCTTTCAGCGGCGGATCCCTGAATCTGTAATTCAGGTGTCACGCCCCGATGTTCACCGCGTGAAACATACTGTCTTTCTCTTCTTTCTGTAGCAAAGGACAGACGCTCCTTTGGCGGGGTTCTCCTAGCCTCGATCACCAAAGGCCGTTGGAACTTCTTTTTCTTCAGCCCCTTCTCCTTTACAGTCTTCAGGACTCTGTATACTCGAGCAGACAGAGTTTCGGGCTCTTTCTTCTTTGGAGGGATTGGGGCTTCAGGCCGTCGATCCCAAAAAGATTTCTTTAGCTCTCCAGTAGAGCTATTTTTTTAATCGAGTGAGAAAGGATACTAGTACTCTACCATTCACGAGGAGGGTTAAAAATGATGCTGGTACTCTACCATCTCCAAGAATGTGAGAAAGGATGATGATACTCTGTCGCTCCAGGGTTGGTGAAAGAGAGGCTATTGTAAGGGCTTCTGGACCTTATTGTGGGAGAAAAAAGAGATTCACTTTGGTATAGTGCAATACCTGAATAAGGAGTCTTCAAGAAGTGGATGTAGGTCTAATATGTTCGAACCACTATAAAAATTATGTATTCATTTATTTTTATTTTTACTACATTTTTATTTTCTACACATTTACTTTTAGTGTTTGAAAAATTATTTTAAAAAATTTATCATTGTACAAAAGAACTTAAATCAGTTTTCTAAAACTCTAAGAAAACTTTTTTAAAAATTACATATTCACCCCTCTCTTGGTTAGCCTTGGAACAAATTTAGTAGGTCTAACAACCTATTCAAACTTTCAATATGTAGTTCTTTCTTGGATTGACTATTACAATCAAGATGAAATCTTTAGTTTCATTATCTAAAACCATTAGGGAATGATATCTTTGCCTCTTGGGGTAATATACATTCATAGTGATGTGTTCAACTTTGAGACTGAAACTCCAAAATTAAATTTTCCAAAGAAAATTAACCTTTTCAATATCCCTTTTTGAAAATTTAATACAAACATATCATACCACAAAATGTGTACCAATTACTTAGAAATGGGTTCACTAACCTTTGAGGATGGATGTGCCTCTTCCTAGGGATATGTAATACATGTTATGTCCTAGGATGTGGCTGTGTATGAATAGGCCCATATGTATTTTGTTGAAGTGCACTAATTTTCCTTAGTAGTAATTTATTCGCACTTTTTTCAACTCCTAATTACGCTCATAGCTTATGTTCTTTTCTATCTATTTCTACTAAAAGTTTTTTTATCTTCTTAAATGCTTCTTATAATTCAATATGCTCAATTTTTAAGTATTTGTGTGACATAGTTAGCTCAACATGCCTCTTATTTAGATCCATCAAACATATCTAGCAAAATGCATGTTCTAACCAATAATATATATTTAGATTTAAGATCATCATGCTCTATAACTAAAGTTCCATGCTCACATTTTAAATCAAAAAATCTTTCTTTAAACATGTATTTTATTTTTTAAGTTTCCTATATGGCTCATACATTTGCTCAGAAATTGAAAATAAATCTTCATAAGATAATTTACATATTTCTTCCTAAACATATTTAACAATTATATCATTAACCATTAAGTATATAATTATTACCTCCTCCTAAGTTTCTTACTCATATGAGTTAGAGGCTAACTCCACCCAAAAAGCCTTTTATATTTTTATTTTCCCCTTTTGCATTGTACTTCTCATTATGATTTTCTTTGGTAGGTCAATTCTTAAAGTTAGGGCATTCAGACCTCAGATGTCCTCGCTTCCTACATTTAAAATAAATAATATCATATGATACTTAAATAAATTTACCTTTTTTTCCTTTGCTCCTGTCGTGGTAGAACTTTTGTTTTCTTTTTAAGAAGCTTTTAAAATACCAAGTCATTAAAGCACTTCATCCTTCTCTTTCGATCTATGTCATCAACCTTCAATTCCAAGACCTTCTCCTTATTTTTGTAACATATATCCAAAACTCTTTGGTTCAAATTTTACTCATAAGCAATGAGAGAGCCCAACAAATTATAAATAGAGCATACATTTAAATCCTTAGACTCAAAAATTGCGTGGACTTCAATATCAAAGCTATCAGACAAATAACATAAAATCTTATGCAATTTTTCAAAATTTGATAGTTCTCTTCCTAGAGTACGTAAGGATACGACTATTTTAGTAAATCTTATATGCATGTATGAACTAGTCTCACTAGGTTTCATGTAAAATAGTTCGTAATCATGCAATAGTAAATTCATGTGGGATTGCTTCACTTTATTTGTACCATAATAAGTAACATAAAACCTATCTCATATTTCCTTGTCAGTAGTGAAAGTATAAACATGCATGTAATCTTCAAATTTTATTGCACTAAAGAAATAACTCAAACATTTTATAATTAAGTTTTTCAAAATCCCTTTCTTCAACTCCATTCATTAAATGGAATTTCAGTTTTAAGAACATTTATAATGTGAGATGGAATAGATTATCTTACTTGTATCATATGCCACATGTGATAATCAATCGATTTTAAAAATATAAACAAACAATTTTTTCAGAAATCAAAGAGAATGTTATGAAACAATGGTGGATGGGTTACTAAATAACCCTCCACAATATTTATGTTCCCAAAGTGTGCCATGGATCTTTTTCTCAAGGTATTTAAATGACTAATTATGAGAACACACTCTGATACCAATTAAATCAATTTATGATTGTTATACCACTTGAACTACAATAACACACCAAGAGGTGGGTGAATTGGTGTTTTTAAAAACTTATCTTTTTTTTTAAATCTCTTTCTAAAAATTATAGCTAAAATCAAAACTTAAGTTAAAATTGATATCTTGCAATATGGAAGCTAAATGATAAGAAAAATAAAATATGTTATAACTAAATGACTTCGAGGGTGAGGAAGAAATTCTTTATTTGGTTATATTAGATTAGTTTGGGGTTGCTATGACTTCTAAGGCTTTAAGGAAAGGTAGTGTAAAATTTGTCTGTAGTTGATTATACCTTAATCATTTGTGGGTTAGATATCATATTATTTTTTGTTCATTTTAACTATTTTACTTTGCCCTTTTTCTCTTATTTACTTTTATTTTGAACATATTTATTTCTTATACTTTAATTTTATTTTCCTTTCTATATTTCTTCATTGTCTCTCATCTCCTCCTCCTACTCTCTCTCTCTCTCTCTCTCTCTCTCTCTCTCTCTCTCTCTCTCTCACTCACTCATTTGCTCACACACACATACTAAATTTTGTTTGGTTATAATAGTCCATGCAATGTGTCTATTCTCTACCAATCCCAAATGAGTGAGCTTGAAGGCATTCTTTACATCTTCTTTTTTTAGAGGAAAGTAAAAGGCTAGGCTCAAAATTATATTAAATAAACTAAAGTAAAAAAATTATATTATGTTTGATAGGCTCAACAAAATAAAATAAAATTGGTTTAACAATCATAAAGATCAAAATAAAAGGTGTAAATGCAAAAGAAAATTGATTTCCTAAATCAACCAAATCATCTAAAAAAACATATTGAAAAACACCAAAAGGTAATCGAGAGGTAATAATAATGGGATTGATTAATAATAAAAGTAAAGATTTTTGCTAAGCCCTCATCCTCAATCAATTAATTATGTGAATGTAAAAGTGTTTTGTGATATAATATCAAAGCATATAACTTCACGACTTGGTTAAGCATCACAAAATATAGTAAGTCATTATCAAGAACCTGCAAATAAAAATATGTTGGTAAAAAAATAATTAGCAATTTCTAATCATAAGCATGAATATATTCTACTGAGATGTTATAATTATTTATAATAATGCAATTTAATATTTAGGATTTGTAACACCACCATCAAATTCAGTATTCAGTTAAACCTTTTATGATCCGACCAAATCCAAGGAGATTTGTTGAAGTTTTAAATTTGAATATTTCTGTATGTGCCCTGTCCCATGTATATATGATAGTCTACACGTATTCTGGAGAAAATTTTATGAGTTTGTTTTGCATGTTTGTAAAATTTGCAAATTTCTCCTGGGTGGCACGACACTGTGGTTGGTAGTGCCCCATCAAAAGTGCTCACAGGAAAATCTAAAATTAATTAGATCTATGCTCTTATGCATATCAAGTACAGTAGAGCAACAAGTTTTTAAGGGAGCATAATTGAGAGTGCCACAAGGCATCGTGACACCAATATAAATTTAAATAAAAAAAATATTCAAAACCATTATTCATTCTCTTTTTTTTTTCTTAAGGGTGGTCGGTTAGAGAGAGAGGGGGGAGATTTCTAGAGGGAGAAAATCTATTTTGGGTATAAAGATATTTTGTAACAACATTCCCTTCAATGTCATTAGCATTGAGTTAAGAAAATAATGGTCCAGATTCGGCAAATTTCAGTTAACCCAACTAGGTCTTGGTTGGGTGCTTTGTGCCTTTGAGAATCAGGAAGCTCTTGAAGAAATAATTGTTTCAGGTCCCTGGTACGTCAATGGAAACATAGTGGGAATGGACAGATGGTCAGCAACTTTCTCACCTAATTCACTTCAAGGTCTTACAACCATAATTTGGATCCGTTTGCCAAACCTTCCACTTCAATGCTGGGATGAAGTGAATGTTTGTAGAATTACTTCCATGGTGGGGATCCCTTATTTGATCGATGGCAACAGGTTTGTTTAATATAGTGATTTAATATAAATTATTTTAAATTTTGTTGCACTTATGAAAAATGAATTTTTTAAAATTTTGATTGGTTGATGTGTCATGCTAAGCTGTATTTTCTTAGAGGTATTTTATCTTCTATTTTTATGGTCTGGGAAAGGGAAAGAGACACTTGAAAAATAGTTTCAGGATTTGATCTAGGACTACATAGGTATTTCTTTTTTTGATTTTCGTACAGTCATGAAAAGTCATTATTGTGTTATGCTCTTTACTTTAGTTTGTAGCCATGTACTATAGTGTGATTGTTAGACATACATTTTGATGATGAGATTAAAATAGGTTTTTTGGATGAGCATATTTTTAGTACACTAGAGTTAAGATACTAGACTTTGTTAGTAGTTTTGTGGTTTGTTGTTTGTTTAAAGTTTAATTGGAAGAAGATTTCTTAAAATTTTCAAAGCTTTGATCCTAGGAGTGGCCTGTTGTAAGCCAACACAGTATGACATGTTCTGTCAGCAGATCTTAGCTAGTTGAATTGTGATAAGATCATCACAAATTACTGGAAAAAGGATAATCACTTTAAATAATTATTGTAGAAGCATTAATAATAGATAATCCCTAATAATGCCTCAAAACATAAGCTCAAAAAATAAATGAAAATCAAACACATAAATTGAGAAGAACCAAAAGGCATAATATTATTCCTCCCGATAATTTTGCATGTGAAGCAAAGCAATATGACATAACTTCAAAGGGACAAACTACACAACCAGGTTGAGCATGTCAAAATAGAATAGTTACTTCATCATTAAGAGCCAACCAAGAAAAGAATATGATACCAACTAATATATAAGGCTAAATATCAATAACAAACCTTCAAAATGAAGTATAAATAAATATATAAAAAAAAAATCTGAAGTTAAAAAAAAAATAATAGTTGCTAATGAGCCTCAAAAGGGGAGTATTGACAAAATAATATTAAGCCCAACATGATAAATCTTAAAAAATAATTGATTCATTCACCCACTGAGTTCAAATTTGAATTTGATTCATGAGTGCAATGTTTTAAAAGTTTCCACTTAGCAATTTTATACTATTTTTCTTGATACAGTTGCACACCACGTCAATAGTATATGAAATTCCTTAAAGAATTCTAGCACTACTCTCCCATAAAATGTAATGCACCAAAGAATTAGAAAATAGTAAATGGACTCTTTTAATGATGATGATAGTATGGTTATTACCTTATTCTTATGCTTATAATAGAGGAATATTAAATAGGAAGAATTGCGCATTAGTGGGAATTTCTTTAACTAACTTCATTGCTTATCCACAACTAAAAGAGTTGGGAAAGAGTTTTTGCATGAAGAAGGCAGAGAATATAGGTTACGATAACTTGAATATTGCAACAAATTAGTTTATTTATTTTTTTAACCCCTAACAAGATTGCCTTCCAAGTACAAAGAGAGTGTTTAAGAGAACTTTCTTTAAATCCTTAGCCCATTCCTTATTACTAAGGCTTCTTTTAGGACAACTTTCTTACTGCTTTCTAAAATAGCATTAGAATTTTTTGTTAAAAAAAAATGCTTTTAAAAGAAATAAAAATTCTATCCCAAATGAAACCTAAGTTTAGAAAAAATGTGACTCTCTACATCAATATTGAGAATTTAGATTTGGCATTCATAGAAGTATGTCATTTTCACCCACCATAAGCGAACTCAGAATTTCATTATTATACTAAGGAGAAATACAAGAGAGTTGGGAAGTTTCCAATATCCCTATTAAAATTATAGATATGAAGCACTTTTTAGGATGAACGAGTATATTGAAAGTATTAATGCCAAAATTCCCAATCGAGGAAATATCTTTTTCCTATGAATCAAAATAAAAAATTTCTTTCAATATATTATTAAATGGTAGTTTATAGCACATTTATTTTGAAACAAATTGATGTTCTTCGTAAAGAACTAGCATATTAATTTTCTCATGTACTATGTTTTGCATTATAACATCAGGAGAAATGAATATTGAGTGAAGCATACATCAAATAATTTTTAACTTACATCCTATACTGATCAATGAGAAGAAAGGCATTGTCATACCCCCTTTATCTCTAAGATAGATAATTGTGTGACAAGAAATAAAATTAAGGATTTATTGGGGACAACTTTCTTACCTTTTTCTAAAGAATTTTTTTGGTAAAAAAATTTTTGAACTAATTTTTTTTTACTAGAAAGCTATTTTAAAAAGCAATAAGAAAGTTATTCCAAACGAAGCATAAGTTTTTTTTTGGGACAACTTTTATACGGCTTTCTTAAGTGACTTTAGTATAAAAATTTCATAAAAGCAGGGAAAAAGTAGTGGCTAAAAATTATTCCACATGAAGCCTAAGGATTTGTTTGGGATAATTTTCTTACTACTATCTAAGATAGCTTTTTAGTAAAAAAAAAATCTAGTTCAATAAATATTTGAACTAAAAAGTTGCTTTTGAAAGTAGAAAGAATGCCATCCTAAATGAAGTTTAAGTCTTTGTTAAGGACAGGTTTCTTAATGCTTCATAAAGTAGCTTTTTAGTACAAAAATGTCTACTAAAAAAGATTTATGTACTTAAGAGTTGCTTTAAAAAGTTGTAGTAAAGCTCTCCCAATTGAAACCTATGTTTTTATTATTATTACTATAACCATTAAAAAGTAAATAATATACTTCTAAATTCATTTAATTTTTCTTTTTTGCTAATGATCTGTTATATACAATGTCATGGTTTCTTGCATCTTTCTATACTTTAACAATGTTAAACATTAATAAATTAGGTATAAAAATTTTGATAATTTGAATATCCAATATATTAAATATTCAAATGAACCATCACACTATTAATGACAAAATAAAGTCACTACTTAAACATAGAATAATATAATATGTTGACATAAGATCTTAGGCTGCTGCAATTGAAATTTACTAATTTAGTGCCATAAGATTAAACAACTACAAGTTTTAACGATACATCAAAAAAATCCACAAAAACAAAAAATTTCTATTCATAAATATTTTTTTTTATCAAATTAATGTTATATGTTACTGCTACAAGCTCAAGTTAAAGAAGTGTAAGTGTGCAAATCATTACGTATACCACGGTGAAGTGTCAATGAGGTATATGAACCGTACAAACACCACTATAAATGTGGTATACTAGAACAAGAAGAATAACAACAGTAATTCCTTAGATACCCCCATTAGTATAGCAAAACATAATAGGAAACCAAGCTGGAACATGTCCAACAACATGTCAACAGCATAATTCCCAATAGGCCAACAAAAAACTCCTATAAAAACCAAACTAGACAGGAGAGAGAAGATATGTTTAATCTGATTGAAGAAGAATTTTGAATTTTCATTCGCGGTTTTTCCGCTGGACGCATATGGCGTCGGAGGATCGCCGGACGCAGGCTTTCGGAGTCCCAGACAACCTCCGCCAGCATCTCGAAAGATCTTACGACAGTTCGATTCGTCTCCGCCTGCTTTTGGAGACGTTGTTCATGAGAAGGAAATTATGTTTCGATTTTACAAAGAGTGGCCATTGATCATCAAGGAAGGAGCTTTTGAAGAACAAAAAAAGATCGTTGAATCTGTTGGAAAAGGTAAACAAATTCTCTATGAAGATTCCAGTTTGAAGTCTAACTGTAAACAAGGAACAATTCAACAAAACGTCAATCATATCCAAATAGAGGAGTGTGCTCAATCTTCATGTAAGAATGTGGCAGAAGAAGTTAAGAAGAATTTGAATGGTGATCAGAATGTTAACCAGATTGCTGATGATCTGGTTTCAGAAGAAGTCAATACGACGTCAAAGGAACACGAAGGAGTGGACAAGGCTATTCGAAGCTCTGACCTGTTCATAGTGAGGGAATGTGAATATGGAGATATTGGGAATTGCATTCAAAGAAACAATGTGGTTGATTCGAATCTTGTTACTGTAAAACAGGGGCTGAATGCTTGGAAGAAGAAGGATAATATAAAAGTGTCTGAACTTGATTTCGGAAGCAATTTTGTGAATGAAGACGGAACTGTCAAACTTCATGTGGGAAAAGAGGTTGAAAACTTTAATAGACTGAAAAAGTCTTTTGTTATAAAGGTATTTGGTAACAACATTCCCTTCAATGTCATTAGCATTGAGCTAAGGAAACAATGGTCAAGATTCGGCAAATTTCATTTAACCCAACTAGGTCTTGGTTGGGTGCTTTGTGCCTTTGAGAATCAAGAAGCTCTTGAAGAAATAATTGTTTCAGGTCCCTGGTACGTTAATGGAAAAATAGTGGGAATGGATAGATGGTCAACTACTTTCTCACCTAATTCACTTCAAGGTCTTACAACCACAATTTGGATCCGTTTGTCAAACCTTCCACTTCAATGTTGGGATGAAGTGAACGTTTGTATAATTGCATCCATGGTGGGGATCCCTTATTTGATTGATGGCAACATGTTCTAGTGGTCCAGAAGAGAGTTCGCAAGAGTTTGCGTGAGAATCAAACTAGATGAGAAGCTACCCATGGGAGTTTGGGTTGAAGGAGAGCTAGGAAAATTTTATCAGAACATTGAATACGACACTTAAGGGAGGAATGTTTGAAGAAATCTTCAGCAAATGAACCTAATCCTGGAGATGAAGACCCAATCAGTGCAGAATTAGAAGGAACTGGAGATGCTAGGAAAAACTGTCAAAAATAGAGTCAGCTAGATAATGGAAAAAGAGATGATGATAGAGAAGGTTATGGTACTTGGATTAATGTGGACTACAAAGCTAAGAGGATTAATAAAAAAATTTCTGGGAGCAAGGAATTTATAAAGGCAAAATCTACCTTGGATGGGATCTCAAAGGAAGTTGTTAGACCAAACAATTCTAAGAGGTAGTTTGATCGGAATTTCATGTTCAAACAAATTTCAATTGATTCTAGTATGAATCATAAAGCAAGTGAAGAGGTTATTGATTCTAGTCCTAATGTAGAATTATGTTGTATCGTGGATGATACATGACCTAAAAAGGTTTCTGAGATCAAGATTCCGGTTCCTACAAATAAGTTCAAAATTCTGAGTGGCATAGTAGAGGAAGGGGAAATAATAGAGGAATGTTTACCCAAAGGAACAGGAAGATATTCAGACAAAGACAGCTAAAGGGGGTTCTAAAGTTTGTGAAGGTAATTCTTCCACGGTTAAGAAGAGAGGTACTAAGCAGTTAAAAAACCTGGGACCTATCAGCCTGAAGACAAGGGGCAGAAAAAATGAAGAAGATGCTAAGGAGAAAGGGGGAATTAATTCCCCATTGATCCATAAATGAATTCTTTATTATTTTGGGATTGTAGAGGAGCCAAGAAAAAAAGGGCTTCTCTCTACCTCAAGGAGGTGGTTAAAGATCACAATGTTATTTTTGTTGGGCTTTTGGAGACTAAACTAGTCTCTATTGAGAATAAAGATGTGGAGATTATGATTGGAAATGGATGGAATTACAGCTTTGTGCCGTCTGCTGGTTTATCTGGGAAAATCCTTGTTATGTGGAGAAGCAGCCAAGCTAAATATAATGATTGAGTCTTCTTCTCAATTCATAGTAGGTGATTTGGAGATCAATAATAAAGGAAATTGGAGAGTAGCTACTATTTATGGTAGCAAAGATGTGTACAATAGAAGGTTTCTTTGGAACAGCTTGGAAAAACACATCACCAATGATTGGCCTTTGGTGTTTGGTGGAGATTTCAATTATCTTTTGGCTAAAGAAGACAAGATTGGTGGCAGAAAATTTACATTCTCTATAGGGCCGAGAGAGATGAAATACTTTATGACTGCAAATGATCTTCATGAGCTGAACTTCAATGGTCCTAGACTAACATGGAGCAATAATAAGAAAGGAAATGAAAGGATAATGGAGAGATTAGACCGAACTCTGGTTAATGCTGCTACTATGAACTGCAATCAATACATGGTTACAAAACATCTTCTTAGAATAGCATCTGATCACTATCCTATTCTTCTCCATACTTCAATTTTTCCTTCAAACATCAAGAGATCTATCAAATTCGAGGATGTGTATATTCGGCTTCCTATTCTATTGTGAAAAATGCATGGATGAGAAGAGACTCAGGATCTCCTGCGGAAATTCTGAATTACAAATTCAAAAGGACTTTCAAATCCTTATTCTTTTGGAATAAGGCTAAGCACAAAGAGTTAAATCACATGAAGGACTTGCTCAAAGAAGAAATTCTCATGCTCCAAACTAAAGAAGCGAAAGATGGTATGCTTTCCATGGATGAGTATTCGATTCTGAAATTTAAAATCAGTGAGCTCAACTCTACTTTGGCAAGGTTAAACACATGGTGGAGACAAAGATCCAAAGTTAAATGGATAGAAGAAGGAGACCAGAATTTAAAATTTTTTCACTCTACGATAAGTGCTAGGAAGAACATTAATCTAATTCATTGCATTAAGGAAGGCAATGGAATTCTGGTGGATAATCAGAATCAAATTGAAGACATTTTGGTACACTACTTCAAAAATAAGTGGCGAGATAGAAGATGTTTTCTTGAAGGCTGGCCTAATAGACAATCTATTCTGGATGAGGATGATAAAAGACTGTTAAGTAGAGAATTCAGGTTTGAAGAAGTAGAAAATGCAATCAAAGATACAACGGGAAGTTCTTCTCCAGATGAAGACGACATTACTTATTCTTTTCTCAAACATTATTGGCCTATTATAAAAATAGAATTCTGGGAGGCTATAAAGAACTTTCTTGAAATCGGGAGCATGAATGAGGATTCGAAGAGAACTTTGATTGTTCTAATTCCAAAAATCAACAATCCAAAATGTACTGATAATTATATGCCTATTAGCATGTGTAACATGGTATATAAAATTGCTACCAAAATTCTTCTTAGCAGAATGAAATGTATTATCCCGAAACTAATCTCACTTGAACAAGCCGCCTTTCTTAGAGGAAGATCTCTACAAGACCATATTTTGCTTGCTAATGAACTTATTCATAAGTTTAGATTCTCAAAAGCTTCTAAAGGGCTTGTGTCTATTAACTTAAACATAGAACAAGCATACAATGTTAACAGAGTTGCTATTTGCATGTTTTACATTCTTGCAACTTGTATTATTTTGATGATTTCAAATATTATTATTTTATGTTTATATATCTCCTAACATTTTTTGGAAGATTTATTTTTACTCTAGTGTGTACTAACATTTCAGAAAAATCAACTCCAAGCTATGAAGACTTCAAATAAAATTTAGCAAATATTCATTTGTAAATTATAAGTTTTGAATTAAGAGGGAGTGATTGTAATTGAGTGAAAAATCACAACACACACACTTGGGGGAATATTTTTTATGAACTGATCGTACGGGACGAACCTAGTTCGTACGGGACGATCATGTCAATTAAGCCCTCAGAAGTGCAATTGATCAGATAGGCAGGGAGAAATTTTTCTAAGTCCTAATAGTCCAGGATGAATTTAACATTCATCCCGGGACGAACGTCTCAGGATTCTCACTTTGCACTGTTCGTCCAGACGAAATTAACCTTCGTCTCTGGACGAAACTCTCTGTATAAAATTGTACTGGATGAAATTTTCCTTTATCTCTGGACGAAACTCTCTGTATAAAATCATAATGGATGAAATTAACCTTCATCTCTGGATGAAACTCTCTATATAAAATCATCCAGGACAAAACTTGTTCGTCCCAGGACGAACTGAACTGACTTACCTTAGTTGGTTACATCCTTCAGGGATTTTGGAACCGACCTATGGAATAATCGTTTCGTACCGGACAAACCTAATTCGTACAGGACGATTAGAGTGTATGAATATAATTCGTACCAATATACATCAGGATCATTTCTGACACTTTAAGTAAAATCGTCCGCCGGTACGATCCGAGCGATCGTACGCGGACGATTCCATTTCGTGATAATGTGAAATTTCTGCAGTTTTGGACTAATTTTTTCTTGTCTCTCGCTATATAAGGGTCAAATTTTTACTGCCAACACAATTATCTTTTTGCTCATATTGATCTTCAATGCCTATTGAAAGAAGAGTCAAGGAGAGAGAGAAGATGACCATTCAAGGGAAAGGTTTTCTACCACTGGAGCGTGAAGGCTTCGCTTGGTGTTCCAAAAGGTAAGATTTCCTACTTGTAATTTGAGATTACTTCACTCTTTTTCTTTCTTCTTCTAGACTTTCTTATTGAGAATATCTGTCAAGGAGATCGGGTTCTCTGCCCACACTAGAGAGAGTGTGAAAAGACGAAGGGTTCTATTGCCCATACTAGAGGAGAAGTGTGAAAGGACGAAGGCGTTCTCTGCCCACGCTAGAGAGAGTGTGAAAGGACGAAGGGTTCTCTCTTCCCACAAAACCAAAATAATGGAGAGTGGTGAAAGGACGGACGGTTCTCTTGCCAATACTGACGGATAGTGTAAAAGGACGACGGTTCTCTACCTCACCGGGTATGTGGAAAAGAGTGTTTGTAGGCTTCTCCGCCTTTGTGTGGGGTGCAAAAAGAGAGAGACAACTTGGTATAGTGAAATACTCAGAGGTGCCTCTAGGGAGTGGATGTAGGTCTGGTTTATTTTGAACCACTATAAATCTTGTGTCGTTTATTTTTACTTCTTTTTATTTTTCTGCATTTTTTTTTTTTTTTTTTTGAAAAGTTGTGGTGAAAAAAAACTTTTTATAAAAAAATTTCATTAAGTTTACTTTTTCGGTTCAAAAGATAAAAAAGAGGGATAATTTTTAAACTTACCAATTCACCCCCCCCTCCCCCCCTCTTGGTACCATTGGGACGGATTTGTTGTAATAATGACAAAATTGTGTGATTTCAAAAAAAGAACCGTTTTTAAGAGTAGTTTTTAATGTAATTCGTCTTGTACGTCGGAAATAAGATAATCCGGGTATAAGTATTTTTTCCAACGGGATTTATTCTCTAGCGGGACGAATGATTTTAAACGAGGGACGAATGAATCCGCAGTTGATGGCATAAAAGATAGTTTTTTAATATGAACTTCGGTCCTTGCGAACCTTTGGTTCGTGCCAAATGAAACACATGTCTTTTTGGTTTTTTTTTTTGTTCATAACGGGGGGATGGTTTTCCAACTTGCCATAAAAATAATTGAAATTCCTGATCGTCCGCGACGAACACGTGTTCGTCTGTACGATCGTTTTGGTCAAAACTGCTAACGAAAAGGTGATTCGTAAGTTGTGTATTTATAAAAAGTTGTTCTTTTTTTGACTCATTCGTTCGTCCATACAAACTTTTTTCGTACGGGACGAATCAAATTCATATGGGATGAATGAAAATTTCATCTGGTACGAACAATCATTTTTTTCCATAAATTTACGGCTTTTTTTACTGAATAGTCACATTCACACATCTCTTTCAAACCTTTCTTCTCTTAATATCTTTCAATGGCAAGTTCTACCAAGCGCCAAAAGTCTTTGGCTAAGGGTCTACCAAGAAATACATCTAAAAATTTCCTTTCTAAAGCCAATGAAGAATCCTATGCTAGGTTTGTCTCCGCAAAAATTACCCCATCTAGAGTACTCCTACAGGAAGAATTAACTTTTAAGGTAATGCACTTGTTTACCTCTATTCAATTTGGCTTAATCCTCACCTTAGTACACTTCTACAACAAGGAAACCTTTCATTATCTTTTAGCAAACATGTCTTTCAACTCTGACCATTCTGTCATCAGTTCCTTTGTTTTTAAAAAGAAAGTTGAAATCACCAAGGCTGGCCTTGGTATCTTCCTAAACTTAAGGACTGAAGGATTAAGAGCACACACCTTAGCCTCCACAAATTTTAATTGGACTGAAGTAAATCGAATAACTAGAGGAGTAAACTCTAAGGATCATTTACCTAAGGTAGCAACATTAGTTCGTGATGCCCGTATCATCCAGCACGTACTTAGAACTTCCATTATACCTAAAGCTGGTGATAGAGTCAATATCACACCTCTTCTTTCTATTGTTACCTTCTTGATAATGTCCAGACAACCTATAGATGAGGCCCAACTCCTAATTGACTACATTTATGATCTTTCTGAAATTGGTCATATTGATCATAAAAGAAAGAAGAACATAGCATTAGGACATCTGATTGCCTATATTTTGGAAAAGAAATATAATTTGATTCATCCAGAACAAGATTTTGAAGAACCACTCTACTACAACGATGCATCCTTTAGAGCTATCTTCAATAAGAAAGAGCCTAGAAACACTCATGTTGTTCTGAGTGAAACAGAAGAAGAAGCTGAACCTACATCTGCTACTGAACCAAATTATCAGAATTTGGTTCAAAGATTTAACAATTTAGAGGCTCATTTTAATCAAAGATTTGACCAAATTGAAACTCATTTATAGCAGCAGGATATTCAATACAATCAAGATATGGGATTTATGCGTGATCAGATAAATAACATAAATACCAACAAGCTTATGATGAGTAGTTACTTTAACTTCTTTGGTGCAACACCACCACCTCCTCCTCCAGATCAGGGTCCATCTGAATGATTGTTGTGTTTGATCTGTGTTTCTTTATAGTTTATGTGTTTGTTATGTGGTTTATGTGTTTGTTATTTTCCTTTAGATTGTTGTATTTTCCTTGTTTTAGTTGTAGTTTTATTGATATCTTGAACTTAATTGTAATATCTTCATTCGATATCAATATATGTTCCAATGTTTTGTTGTTTAAGTATTTTTGAAATGTGTGTTAGCCTTTATGACATTCATTATTTTTTAATCTTAATAGTGCTTTAACCAAAATTGTAAATTAAAATTAATTTCATTAGAAAATCTAATAATTCTAAATTTAAGTAATGGTTATAACTTGATATTATTAGAATTTTTAATTTCATGTCTCTTATTTAGACTACATTATCTTTAATATTATTATTGCAATTTAGATATTCTCTTATTTTGTATTTCTTTTTTCAAATAGTATTTATGCACTTAGAAAAATTTGAAATTTTAGATTATTGATTTAGGAAAGAATTCAATTACTCTTGAAAATTGTACAAATGTACAAAAATTAAAAGTATTGCACAAAAGTTTGCAATAAGAAAAAGAGGCACAAAATAAGCCCAAATTAAAAAGATGTACAAAAATGTGCCATAAAATTGAAAAAGATGAACAAAAATGTGCCATAAATTTGAAAAAGATGCGCAAAGCGCCACATGTGGTAGTAACTTCTTTCCTGACTCTTTTAATCTCCTAATTCAAATTGATCTTATGTTCATTTATAATTAACATTGAAATTTGAAATATAAATTTTTTTATTATTCATCCTTATTGCAATGATTTTCTTTATCTTAATGTCTAAATTGACTCATGTCTTTGAAAAATTCTTTTCATTATCTATGTTATATCACTTCTTAAATTATATGAAATTCTATGATTTCTCTAATGTTTTAATTTTATTTGCATACCTTATTTCAATCACTTTCAAGATTAAATTATCAAATGAATTTCATACTTCTGCCTATATTTCAAAACTTCTTTTCTTCTTCACTTTTTGCTGTTGTCAAAAAGGGGGTGAAATTATTTTTTTGTTTGATTTAGTTGTGTTTTTTGTTTGTATAAATTTTTTGAAAAATAACATTTTTGAATAAACTTATGCCTCCTAATTTTACATGTATTCATCAATTCAATGGGCGTTTAGGAGATTCTAAAAATTTAAAATCTTACAAATAATAATTGTTTTGCCATCATCAAAAAGGGGGAGATTATTAAGAGAGTTGCTATTTGCATGTTTTATATTCTTGTAACTTGTATTATTTTGATGATTTCAAATATTATTATTTTATGTATATATATCTCCTGAAATTTTTTGGAAGATTTATTTTTTCTCTAGTGTGTACTAACATTTCAGGAAAATCAACTCCAAGCTATGAAGACTTCAAATTAAATTTAGCAAATATTCATTTGTAAATTATAAGTTTTGAGTTGAGAGGGAGTGATTGTAATTGAGTGAAAAATCACAACACACACACTTGGGGGAACAATTTTCATGAACTGATCGTATGTGACGAACCTAGTTCATACGGGACGATCATGTCAATTAAACCCTCGAAAGTGCAATGGAACGGACTGACAGGGAGAAATTTTTCTAAGTCCTAATCATCTAGGATGAATTTAACATTCATCCCGGGATGAATGTCTCGGGATTCTCACTTTACACTGTTCGTCCAGACGAAATTAACCTTCGTTTCTGCTGTATAAAATCATACTGGACAAAATTTTCCTTCATCTCTGGACGAAACTCTCTGCATAAAATCATACTGGACGAAATTAACCTTCGTCTCTGGACAAAACTCTCTGTATAAAATCCTCTAGGATGAAACTTGTTCGTCCCAGGACGAACCAAACCGACTTCTCTTAGTTGGTTACGTCCTTCCGGTATTTTGGAACCGACCTATGGAATAACTGTTTCATACCGGATGATCCTAGTTCGTACAGGACGATTAGAGTGTACAAACATAATTCATACCAATATACATCAGGATCATTTTTGACACTTTAAATAAAATCGTCTGGGACGATCCATTTCGTGATAACTTGAAATTTCTGCAATTTTGGACGGTTTTTCTTGTCTCTCCTATATAAGGTCAAATTTTTACTGCCACCAAATCTTTTTGCTCATTGATCTTCGTGCCTATTGGAAGAATAGTCAAGGAGAGAGTGAGAGAGAGCATTCAAGGAAGGATTTTTACCACTGGAGCGTGAAGGCTTCGCTTGGTGTTCAAAGGTAAGATTTCCTACTTGTAATTTGAGATTACTTCGCCCTTTTTCTTTCTTCCTTCTAGATTTGTTGTGAGAAGATCGATCAAGGAGATCGGGTTCTCTGCCCAGACTAGAAGAGTGTGAAAGGAAGAAGGGTTCTCTGCCCACACTAGAAGAGGTGAAAGGATGAAGGGTTCTCTGCCCATACTAGGAGAGTGTGAAAGGACGAAGGGTTCTCTGCCCACACTAGGAGAGTGTGAAAGGATGGACGGTTCTCTGCCAACACTGAAGATAGTGTAAAAGGAAGACGGTTCTCTGCCTCACCGGGTATTGGTGGAAAGAGTGTTTGTAAAGGATTCTCCGCCTTGCTGTGGGTGCAAAAGGAGAGACACTATTGGTATTAGTGCAATACTCAGAAGGTGCCTCTGGGGAGTGGATGTAATTCTAGTTTATACCGAACCACTATAAATCTTATGTCGTTGATTTTTACTATTTTTTATTTTCTGCATTTTTTTTGTTTGAAAAGTTGTGGTTGAAAAAAAAAACTTTTTATAAAAAAATTTCATTAAAGTTTACTTTCGGTTCAAAAGATAAAAAAGAGGGATAATTTTTAAACTACCAATTCACCCCCCAAATGTAAGAATGATAAAAGGGATTGTTAACACTTACTGTGACTGGACTGGACAAAGGTGAACAAAAGCAAAACGACCATGTTGTTTGGGAAAGCAGTCACCAACGTAAAGAGGAGGAAAATCAAAAGAATCATGGGATTCAAAGAAGTGAAGGAATTCAATTACTTGGGAACAAAATTGCCTGTTAAAAGACTGTCAAAAGTTGATTTCCAATTCATATTGGATAAAATTATGAAGAAACTTAACAATTGGGGGACCAGATTTTTCTCCTTAGCAGGAAAAATTACCTTGGCAAAGTATGTCATTCTATCGATCCCTTCTTTCCATTCTACTGTGTCTTTAGTGCCGAAATCTATTCTTAAAGAGGTGGAAAGGATTTGCCGAAATTTTATATGGAATAAATCAAATGAAAATCTGGGAATGCATTATGTTAGCTGGAAGAAGTTGTGTGATCCTGTTGAACAAGGCGGTAGAGGGATTCAATTCTGTTTGAGCAAAATGAGTCCTTTAAGAGCTAAATTAGCTTGGAAATATATGAAAGAGCATGATTCTTTATTTCATAAATTTATGTTTCCAAAATATGGTTCCTGTTGGGGAGCAGAAAATAGGAACAGATCAGTTTCTGCAGCATGGAAAATTATCAATGATGGTAGCAAGTCCTTGAGAAATATTGTAAGATGGAATGTATCAAATGGTCGCTCAATTGATGTTTTTGAAGATACATGGATTTGGGATAAATGCTTAAACAAATGGCCTACATTTGTTAACTCTCAAGAAGCTGGTGCTGATGCTATTAGAGTGGATGGTTTTATTTCTGAAAATCAATGGAGTATTCCATATCTTAAGAAATATTTTGGCAAAGAATTGATGGATTTAATTCATAAAATTGATATAAATCCAGGACTAATTGAAGATCAATTTGATCTCATTCACATGGAATCTGGTTGGACTATTACTTACATGGCTGCATAGCAAAAAGAAGATAAAACAAATGACAATGTAGAATGGAAATGGTTGAAAAAAGCTAAACTTTGTGCAAGAGTAGACAATTTATGGTGGAGAGTCATAAACAATACCTTGCCTACCAATGCTTTTTTAACTCACAGAAGAATTCATACAGAAACTAACTGTCCTAGAAACTGTAATGAGGAGGAGAATATTAGCCATCCAATTTGTAAATGTCAAAAGATTATGGATGTTATTCATCATTTGAATGAATGGGGTTTTTGCATTCCTCTTTTTATAAATAAAGAAGAGATGTATAAATGGCTATCTGAGCAAAATTCTTTTCTCTCTACATTACTATGCAATGCAGTTTATCTTACTTGGAAGGATAGGAATGATATTGTGCATGGGAAGAAGGAAAGAAGTTCTATCTACATAGCAGCCGAAGCTGTTGGTTACCTAGGAGTTCTCAATACTCCAAATTATATCAAATCGGGTAGGTTGAGTACCAATCAGCAATTGCTGTTTGAAAATAGTTGGTATTCTCCTCCACCCAACTGGATCAAGGTGAATGTAGATGCTACATTATTTCATTCTTATAAAGGAGGTATTGGAGGAGTGGCTAGAGATCGCAAAGGAAGATTTATAGCAGCTTATGGTATATCTCAGTTGCATTGGGATATTACTAATTTGGAGTATCAAGCCATAGCCTCAGTCAAAGAGATGTTAAAGGATCGGATGCATGGATTTCAAGGCATTATCATAGAGAGCGACAATATGAATGTTTTAAAGTTGATTCATAAATCTTTCAAGAAAGGAGGCCAAGGTATGGAAAAATTTTCATTTGTGGATAAATATAATTATGTGATTTTCAATCATGTCAATAGGAATTGTAATAAGTTAGCGGACTTATGTGCTAACTATGGAGTTTTTTCTTCTTTCTTTTGGGATAATTTATTCCTTGACAAGGTTCCTTCTTCATTTATCAATATTTTGAAGAAGGAATCTATATCTTGTATTCGGTAGGGATTTCCTTTGATCCCTGTTTTTCTCTTTTATAGTATTTGCTTTATGCTTTCTCAAAAAAAAAAAAAAAGAACCAAACGAGGATATAAAGAGATTCACTATATACCAAAAAATGAAATAAGGGTTTAGCCATTTAGGCTCATCAAGGGTTACGGGTTCACAACCTCCATTCTTCAACAAGTCAACAAGAATAGGAGATAACAACCATATCATTAAACTATTACTATTTATAGGAATTTAAAACCCTAAACTCCAAAAACCTAAAACATTAAAATCTTAAACTCTAAAAACCTTTTAGATAGTCAAACCTTCACTTTCACATCCCAAAATCTAAATGGCTAAACTGGAAAACTAAAAATATCAATAAAAACCCCAATTTGAAAATCATACAGAGAACTAAATAAAAATAGGGAATATTATAGCACAAGAAGGGAGGTGGTCTAGAGGAGAGATTCAAAAAACTTGCAACAGGAAATTGGAAAAGGTAAGGGAAAATCGAAAGCACAAGAATGCAAGATTGTAGAAGGCCTAGCGACTCCAACCGTCATTCAAGACAACCCAAATTTGAAGAGAAAGATTGAAATTATAACTAAAAATCATAGGTATAACTATATAAGCTAATATATCGGGCAACTAACCGCATGGCGCGGGGGGGG
>NW_021554972.1:91344-144508 GCF_001605985.2 Dendrobium catenatum
GGGGGGGGGGGGGGGGGGGGTGGGCACGGTTATAATTTTTGAACGCGGGACAATCTGAGTTAATCCTGAGTTGAACCAAACTATCATAATGAGATCAAAAAATCTGCCTGAATTGGATTTTTTGGTGTGGATTCACTATTGACACCCCTCAAGTTAAAGATTTTTTGCCTTTTGGGCTAATAAGAATTTGGTGGTGCATTAGGGTCAACTTGAATTAAATGATTAATTTTTAGTTGAAAAATTCAAATTGAAATCAACCAAACTAACCTTCATAGCAATTAAACTGAATTGAACTAGAATTTGATATGTTTTGTTCATATTTAGATGAAAAAATATATTATTTTTAATATAATATAATTATCTTTAGATAAAAAATACTTATTAAAAAAATAAAATATATTTGCTAATTTTTTTTAATTTTAGCGATATTTGTTGAACTTTTAACATTTATTTTTTATATCAATAGTAACACAAAATCTTACTTTTCCTTCACAATAATTAAACACATTTTTGGTTGCTTGCTTAAATATGTTCAAAATTGATTTTTCTTTAATTCAAGTTTAAGTAATTTATACATACAAATTTGGATTGTCTAAGGGTGTAAATGTGACTCGTGAGTAGGCTTGGGTTTAGCTATAAAAATATCTCGGGAGTCATATCAAACGCACAAAAAAGTTCAAACTCAAGTTCGAGCTCAATTAATTAATCAAGCTCAAATTCAGTTCAAAGATGACTTAAACATGACTTACTATTTTACATTTCTGGTATCGTTAATCATGAGAGAAATGGTTTTGTGCAGAGTCCAGACATAGCTCTATGTACGAACTCAAATAAAATCATGACACGTGGATTGTACTCATGGATATTCATTTGTATTCAATTTTTTACTCTTGTTCTTATCTTGTCAACTTGACCGACCCATTCCACATATTTGTTTAAAATTTAGGGTAAAAGTTCTTCACCATCTAGTTCAATTAAGGTTGGTGCTTCTTTTTCAAAAAAACAGCCGTGAAAGCTCCCCAAAGCCTTCATTTTAAGAAATTTTTGTACATATTGAGATATAAAAAAAAATGAAAATATTGATGAAGATAAAGTCTTATTTGGAGGAGGATATTGCTTTTTAGGAGCAAATGATATTCACACAGAATGTGAAGGCTGAAAATAGGAATGCAGACATCTAAGAAGTAGAATATTTGAAGCAAAAAGAACAACAGACAGAAAAAGCTAGGTTTAGGAGATGTAGGTTTCAACATATCGATAAAGTTCAAACTCCTTCCAAGTTTTACTTACCGTATGTAAGCATGTAGCCATTATGCATAGTTTTAAAATTAATTCATATTATTAAACATACACTACTATGTTAGATTCATATCTACTCCATATTTGATGCATAATTGCTGCATATATGCTATGTATCTGTTGCGTATCTACTACATATTTATTATGTATTTACTACATTATTGATGCATATCTCCTACGTAATTACTATGTATCTGATGCATATTTTCTACATATTTACTATATAATTTGCAAGATGTGTATAAGAATGAGAATAAGGCGTTTAAAGTTTACTATAGTTATGCCCATAATGCTAGTTTTAGTGTTCGCAAGGATCATCAGAGTTACTGGCCAAATTATAGAAAGATAAAATGTAAGGACTTTATCTATTCAACTTTTGGTTTCAAGAAGTTACCTGATATGAATTCCCAAATGAAATATCTAAAATTAGACACCATAATAGATTATCTAGCAATGATTAGGTTTACAATGGATGAAAAAAAAATTGAAAGGTGAAAAGTTTATTGAAACCCACAATTATGAATTAGCTAGGCTAGTAGACCATCTTCACCTGAGATCATGTAGGAATATATGTGATGAGAAAGCGTCGGTTCTTAAATAAATAACAAAACCTTAGATAAGAACTATTGAAGCATTTTTCTACCTTGTAGATGAAGTTGGAGATGTCCAAACTATAGAATTCTCTAAAATAAATGCATACAATTTTATTCAAAAAAGATAAAAGAGCTAAGATTAAATTTAGGGACATGAATAATTTGATTCAATTATTTAAAGATTGTCAAGTTAATTTCAAAATATTCACATGGGACATTCAAATTTATTAATTTGAGCTATTATTATATTTTTCTAGGTTGATGGGATATGTAGGATAGATTATGATTTCTTTAGAGATGTGGTAATTTTTAATACTAGTTATAGACTTAATAAGTATAATTTAGTCTGCACACCATTTATTGGGGTTAATAACTATTGGCAAAATCTTCTGCTTGGGGTAACCTTCCTATTAAAGGAGATAATTGAATCATTTATGTGGTTATCTACATTTTTTTATATGAAGAATATGTGATAAATATCCAAAAATATTATTTACTGATCAAGGCCAAGTAATGGCTAGGTCCATTGAAGTTAGATTACCTCAAACTTGCAATAGACTATACTAATGGCATATCTATAAAAGGTTCTATCAAAAATATGGTGCTTCAATAGAAACAACACAATCAGAGGCCACTTCTATAAGTGTTTGAGAAAGTGTGACTTTGAGGAGGAGTTTTAGAATATATGGGCTGAAATGATCATAGAAGGAAACCTCCATGATCATGGTTGGTTGGAGGTTCTTTATAAGATGAAGAATAAGTAGTCAAAAACATTCAATAAAGACTATTTTTGCATGGGCATTCTATCCACACAACGTAGTGAGTATACTAATAATATGTGCCATATAATTTCAAAGGCCACAAGTTTTATTATTGATAATTTTCTTAATTTAGAAAGGGTGATGATGAATTGGCACCAGAATATACAAGATAAGGATTATGAATGAAACCAATCTAAAATATGACCTCTAATAAAAAGAAGCCCAATATTAAAGCAAGCTTCTCAATTTTATTTAAGGAAATTATATTTCTTTTTTTACAAGGTGTGTGTGGAATGAGTATAGAGTCTGTGTCAAGTGATTCTTTAAAGTTTTTTGTCTATTACATAATAAATAAGGATTAGTCTAATCCTTAGGTTGCTTATTTTGATGCATAAGATGGAAATAATCAATGCAGTTGCAGGAAGTTTAATATGATGGGTTTGTTATGTTTGCACTATATGAGAGTTTTGAGGTATATCAATATTCTAAAAATTCCTAAGAAGTACCTACTACTGCGATGGTCAATTAGAGCTTAAAAAGATATATATTCATCCAGTATATTCTTAGAAACTTTAAAGAATAATTTTGATGCTAGTAATGGATTCATATTTAAAAAAAATTTAGAAGGTTTGCATATCAAATTAACACATGAGTGTAGGGAATGAGAATGCTGAATAATATGCATTGGCTGCGTTGAACGACATGTATAAAAATATTGATTTGAATTTTTATGGGAAGAGAAACAACCATAAATTTACAGAGGGTGGCATTAAAAAAGTGAAAGAAGCACTAAAGTGTCATCCTAAAGGCATTGCGAATGAAAGCTGGAAAGCCACTGGGAAAAGAAGAAGAAGAAGCCAAAGATTATGATATAACTTCCTGACAATTTGTTTTTAATTATATATTATAACATAGTGTAACTTTTTTAGAGGTCCTATTTCGGACATGCCCAAATGTTTCGCATAGGAATTCGTAAACGGTGCAACTCCTAGTCAGCCAACATTTGAGTAGATGAGGACGATGATGGATATCATTACTTCAGAGTAATAAATGTATTAAATTTATTTGTGATTATTGATTATTAAAGTAAAATTTAATTATAATTAAATTTATTTGTACTGATTGCTTGTTAAATAACTACGCATCTATTGTGTATTTATTGTATTTTTACTGGATATTTTAGGCATATTTATTACATAATTACTATATTTTTACTACCTTTTTTACTACATACTTGATTTGTATATATTGTGTATCTTTTGTGTAATTACTGCAATTTTACTGGGAATTTTATGCATATTTCATGTGTATTTCCTATATTTTTACTACATATTTGATTCGTATAAACTACGTATCTTTGGCATATTTACTATATTTTCTACTAGATATTTTATTCATATTTGCTACTTATTTACTGTATTTTTTTCTTCATATTTGATGTGTTAATTCTATGTATACCACATTTTTTACTACATATTTACTAGATATTTCTACATATTTGTTTCGTATTTGATGCATATATTCGATGTATTTGTTGCATATTAGAAATATAAAATCTTATTGCATATTTATATTGTACAACAAAATTAGAAATACAAATCATACTAATTAATAAACATACTAGTGAAAAAATATAGAACTCTTACTTCTTATTAAGTAACATACGCAATCAAGAATCACTTGAACTCATGTTTGAGATTTTTCCAATCATCCCCAATTAAGAATTCTCTTCTCTTACCATTAGACATTAATTTATTCAATAATTTCCTATATAGATCCACAATGAATTCATCATATCATAATTTCCATATATGGTAAATAAAAAGATTATAACTTCTAACATGTCATTAATATCAGAGTTACTACCTTTTTTTCATTTTGGATATGGTGATATTGCATCTATAAGAAATTAGAACTTACGAGATGTTGATCATCTTCAATAAACCTAATTTTAAGATATTTCCAGACAACAACATTTAAAAAATCTTTCTTCTTGTGGAGCTTAATACTGATGACTTCAACATGCAAAATCCAAAGAGCATGGTCCTCAACTTCTGTCTATTCATGGACAGAACATCTAAAAATTTTATCACATTTGCTTTGGTGTATTATTGGCCGCCCATGCCAAACTAACATGTATTATTCTACTTTCGCTATCAAATTTTTCTTTGTTGGAGCATCGTGAATTTTCTCTAGAGAAGGCATATTCATTTTTAAAGTGGGAAATAAAAGCTTCGCAACTAAATAATTCAAAATAAGAAACAAATGCAAGCAACTTCCATAAATGTTCAACTTAGGTTATCGATTTTACTATGTAAAAATTCTCTTGAATCATCATCAATAAATAAAATTTCTTTAATTTTATAAGATTTATTAATTTACATATTGTACAATTTTTATTTCTCAGAAAAAATTGATCAAATAACAAGTAAAACCTATGCACAAAAATAGTTCATTTCATCGACAAAAAAATAGTACGTATATGAATTTTGTGCTATATTATGAATATATATAATTTAATTTTTATTTATAAACAATTACTAAAAATAAAAAAATATCAAAATTGTAGCTAATATGATAATAATTGAATAAATACTCTACTAACAGAACCAAATCAATCAAATGAGACAAAACTAAATCATTTTTTATTGATTTATCTAAATAACACATATCACATATTTTAGCATCCCACCATCAGAATTGTATTGAACCATATCTCTACCATGATCATCAACTATAGTTCTCATGACTTTAGGACTAAATAGTAGAGTTTTGAAAATATTGATGTTTAGAATGAAGTAAAAATAATGTAGTGTAAAAATTTAATGAATTCCAAACTCTCCTCATGATCTTCTAAGTTCTGAATACAATATATATATGTTGTGTATTTCCTACATATGCTACTCATCAGCTGTGTATCTACTATGCATATGTTTCGCATCTTCTGTATATCTTCTATATATCTATTGTGTATGTGCTGTTCTGAAGCAATCTCCCATATAATTCTTATTGCAACACCATCAAACCCATATATCACAATCATCAGTTACAAATAAATTCTAAAATAAACTCTAATTTGATTTTTAATTAACTTATATAATACAAAAATTGTATATAATTTAATTTTTCAATGAACAAATTGTTGGAAATAATATAATGTCAAAATTATAGCTAATATGATAAAAATTGAGTAAATACTCTACCGACTGAATCAAATCAATCATATGAGACAAAATTAATTCATTTTTATTGATTTATCTAATTAACACATACCAAATATTTTAACATCCCACCATTGTAATTATTTTGAACCATATCTCCACCAAGATTATTAACAATAGCTCTCATGATTTTGGGACTAAATGGTGGAGTTTTGAAAATATTGATGTATGGCATGAAGTAAAAAGAATGAAGAGTAAATTTCTAATGAATTCCAAACTACCCTATTTTGTGATCTACTAATATATAATTACATTGAGTATTGGCTTCGTATATGCTATGTATCTACTGCGTATTGTTAAATATTTGTTGTGTATCAACAACATATTTGCTTCCCTTTCTACTACAAATTTGCTATGTGTCTGCTATGTATCTGCTGTGTATCATCTGCGTATCTTATGTATGTTAACTTCATGTTAGTTATGTATCTTCTATGCATCTGCTATGTATCTGCTATTTTAAAGCAATCTCCTACAATTCTTATTGTAGCACAATCAAGCCCATATATAACAATAATTAGTTAAAAATAAATTATAAAATAAAATCTATGTTAATATTTAATTAACATAGATAACATGATAATTATAAAATATATATTACATATTTTTTTTTTTATGAACAAATTGTAGTCAAGCATGGAAATTCTATCTTACCCATTTCGGTTATTGCTACAAACATCTTATTCACTGCTACAAATTGTTATCCAATGTTAGTTAACTGGGATGCCTCTCTCCTTAGGGAGTCTGAAGTTTCATGGCACCCCCCAACACTGAATTGGATAAAAATTAACATAGATGCTTCCTTATTGGATTCAAACAAAGCTAGCATTGGTGGTGTAGTCAGAGATTCCAAGGGAAGATTGCTCCTTGCCTTCGGTAAGCAAAAATTGCATTGGGACATCAATCAACTTGAGTTGGATGCTGTTTATACATTGAAAGAATTCCTTAGAGATTGGGTGTTTGAAAGCAAAGGTTTAATAATTAAGGGTGATAACTACAATGCCATCAAATTCCTTCACGATTCGATGACGAAACCAACCCAGTCAGCCAATAATTTGATTTTAAAGAAGCTTTCATTCCTTTATGACTTCAATAAGGTAGTCTTCCATCATACCTCTAGGAATTGTAACAAAGCTGTTGATTTGTCTGGTTCTTTAGCATTAGATAATAATTTTTGTTTTGACTCTTTTACTTCTCTTGATATTCCTTCTTCTTTGTTTAACATTTTGAAGAAGGAATATGAGCATTGCATTGTTTGATTAGTTTGTAATAGCTTCTTTTTTGTTTCTCCTTAATGGAATTTTTGCAAATTAAAAAAAAAAAAGAACAAATTGTAGAAAATTAAATAATGTCAAAATTATAGCTAATATGATAATAATTGAACAAATATTCTAGAAAATGAATCAAATTAATCAAATGAGATAAAATTATTTTTTTATTGATTTATTCAAATAAGACATATCGTATATTTTTGCATCCCACCATTAGAATTGTATCGAACTATATCTCTACCATAATTATCAACTATAGCTCTCATGACTTTGGGACTAAATGGCGAAGTTTTAAAAATATTGATATTTAGCATGAAGTAAAAAAGAATGTAGAGTAAAGTTTTAATGAATTCCAAACTCTCATTATTTGTGATCTACTAAAAATTAGGATAATTTATTTAAGTTTTCAATACATTACGTATATGTTGTATCCTGCTATGTATCGGTTGCATATCGACTATGTATCAGCTATGTATCTTTTGCGTATCTATTATGTATCTGCTATGTACATATTGACCTCAATCAATCTACATAGCAAGGGAACGTCCTAAATTTAAGCTACCTCACCTTGAAGCTTATAAAAGAAAGACTGATCCTACAAATCATGTGCCTCCTCGACATTAGTGATGCTCTCTAGTGTTGTATCTTCTTCACTACTTCAACGACTCGATTGAAAGTTCGTTAGGGATGTTAGGCCCTATGAATTAGCCCAAGACTAATAAAGAGAGAGAGGTGAATTGGTTAAAAAAATTTCTTTCAATCAAAACACAAATCAAAACCAATGTCACCACAAAGAAAACTAAATGAGGAAATTAAATGCGAATATAATAAAGGAAAGAACACACCAGATTTATAGTGGTTCGGTCAAACCTTGACCTACGTCCACTCCTTAGAAGCACCCTCCAAGTATTGCACTAAACTAAGTGTCTCTCCTTTAGCCCCCATAGCTAGGCGGAGAAGCCCTTACAAAATCACTTCTACCTTCCCCGGTATGGCGGAGTAGCCGGGTTCTTTAACACAAAAGAGATCTTCTTCTTCCGTGAACTTCCCTCAAGATAAGCCTTGAATCCGACGGTACTAAGGTGCAAGATCGCTAAAGCAACCGTGTGGAATCCCCCTCAACACTCCCTTGTGTCCCCCTCAAATGATCTTCTCCCTCTCTCAAACTCCACCATTTTCTCTCTCCCTTTCAAGCTCTCTCTTCAAGTTTCCACCAAAAGAACGAAGCTACAATGGCTGCCAAAGACACTTACCAAGTGTTTTGTCAAAGCTTAAATAGAATATCTCAAAACGAGCTCATTAATGCAACTTGCAGACTTTATCGGCCAGGCCGATATAAATATCGGCCTAGCTGATCAACGTAAATTACGCTCAATCAGCCCGGTCGAGTAGGGACGATCAGAAGATTTTTGTTCATATCGTTCAGGCCGATAGGATATCGTCCTGGACAATTAGTTCAAATCAAAGAAAAATAGTCCTAAACATCGCCCTGAATATAAGCTGGCCGATGTGATCGTGCAAATCATCATTAATTGCTTTCCTTAAATACCAGGTTTATTTAGAAAAAAATTGTGCTGGATCGGCCAAGCCGATCCCAGATAGGCCAGGCCGATCCCCGGGATGATGTCCAAAAAAAGTAATTCCTACATAAATCTGGCGGTTGATTTTTTATGTTTTGACCCTATCGTCTTTGCCGATACAAAATCGTCCAGGGCAATGTGCTTAATGTTGCTGCCTTAACAAGGATGCCCTAATTAGGGTTTCTATTTTTGAACCGATCGTCTAGGCCGATATAAATATCATCCCGGACGATGTTACCAAAAACAGTAAACTCTAGGAAATAGATAGAAACTCTTCCAAGGTGTGTGTGTGCAAGATTACTTAGCATCAGGAGCCAAACCAATTACAAAGACTCAAAAATAGAAAAAAGGTACAAACTGACTCAGACCTAGTCAACCCAATTTTGAGTTGGTTCCAATTATAGTCTGATCTTGTGGACCTGAAATATCAGTAGGTAAGACAGTCGTAGAGATACAAGAGTGTTTGTAATCATTAAAATTATAATTTATGAAAACAGATTCGTAATAATCTCCCCCTTATGATGATGACAAACATTACTCTTTGAATTTGCAAAAGGAAAATATTTTCTCCTAATCTTCCCCTTGCTAAAATAAAACTTTAAAATAGGGGAAATAAAAATTTTTTGTTGTTTTTAATTTTTTAAAGAAGAAAAAAAAAAGATTCAAACACAACAACACCGATTGCTGAAGATGCAAGATGAAAAGGGAATGTCGAAGAAATAAAGAGAATGCCATGGAAAATGAAAATTCTCCATGCCACTCAAAATTTACCCAAGAGGTTCTAGGCCAGGTTGGGGGCTGACAAAATAAGAACAAGACAAAAAAAAATACAAATAAAAATTCACATTTCATGATTTTATTAGAATCTGGGTGCCGAGCCACATCCGAACTTCGTCCGGACCTGCACATAATAATTTGTCCAATCATGATGCGCACTTGGCTTTCAATCCTTTTTATATTTGGTCTGGTGAACGGACGTAGAGCTACGTTCGGCCGGCACTGAGATCGTGCCACGTAGAAGGCACAAAACTGCGGATCCGACCTTGCGAATAGTGGGTATGTCGCACGTGCGTTTTTTAAATCTATGACAACCCGGTATTGCTAGGTATTGCCCGGTATTGCTAGGTATTTGTCGATTTTGCTCGGCAATAACGAGAAATATCATTATGTGAGGACAAATACCGAGCAATACCGAGTAATACCGAGTTTTTCTAGAAAAACTCGGTATTACTCGGTATTGGTCTTCACAGAGCGGTATTTCTCGTTATCGCCAAGCAATACCGAGTAATACCTAGCAATATGCGAATATAGCATTCCCGGGTTCCGGTCCAAGTCAAGTTGTCCGGCCGCATGGTAAAGAGTAAGAGCACGTGGCGCGTTCTCAGTGGTGACCGGACGTAGAGCTACGTCCAGCCACCGGACCTAATAATTGTTCCCGTTTGAGCCCTATGGCATTGGCCACGGCCTCAAAGTCCGCCCCCGGCCCGCTGCTTAGATTTGTTCACCGTGTTTGGACTCACCCTGCCGCGCTGACCAATAGCTTTCAACCATCCCAATATTTCTACCATCAGCAGCTGGCCGAGTTTTCCCTTACTCCATATGGCAACTTTTCCTTCTCCCGCCAGTATCCTCCCCTCGCTACCTCCAAACGCTAACTTTCAACTCTCATATTCTTAATTCCCTCCACAACACAACCAAGCAAAATCAAAGATAACGAGCTAAGAAACCATTTTGTTTCCCTTCTACCCTCCCCAACTTTCTCATTCTTACCAACACGTCCACTCACCATGGAACGCCCTCTTTCGCCGCTACACAGCCTTCCGCCGGAATCCACAGCCGGAGTTACCCTCTCCGGCCTTCTCCCCCCTGCCTCGCTAATCGAATCCCTCCTCCACGCCTCCGCATATCTCGCCACCTTGGACTCTCTTCCGTTACTCCAAACCCGTAACACTGCCGCTGCAATCCAGCGCGCCCGTATCATCTCCTCCTTACTCGAAGACCTCCACGACTCCACCAGCCGTGGTCGTAGATCTCTTCCTCTCTCTTCAATCCTCTGCCTCACCGAGCTCAGCTCCGTCATCCAGCGAACAAAAACCCTCCTCGACGACCTCGCCTCAGGAAGCGCGTTATGGAGTCTGCTCAATGCCGAGGCTTCTGCAAAACGCTTCCTTTCCTGCACTCGCGAGCTATCGGCGGTGCTCGATATCCTCCCGCTTAGTCTCCTCCCCATCTCCTCTGACATCCGCGAACAGATCGAACTTCTCCACCGACAGACCAAAAGCGCCGGATCCGACCTATTTGTTGATAGCCGCGAAATCCATCTCCGTGATGAGCTCCTCTGCATCATGTCTAAAGAGAAGGGCTTTCTGGATTTCAACAAGGTGGAGGAAGTCATGAACAGGATTGGGTTACGAACAGCCGCAGCTTACCAGGAGGAAATCAAAAAGCTGGAAGCGGAAATACTTAAGCAGGCGGGTACTGGTGGTCTTATGGCCGTTTCCAACGTAAACAATCTCATCGCCTTCGTCTCCTATGCTAAAAACATCATATTTCGTTCCAGCAAAGCTGACGCCTTCCCCAAAGCTCTCAGTCGATCGTCGTCGTGGTCGGTGGCGACATCGCCAGCGATTGCTAGTAATATCCCGGACGAGTTCCGGTGCCCTATCACGCTGGATTTAATGAAAGACCCGGTGGTTTTGGCCTCCGGCCATACTTACGACCGGAGCTCAATCTCCCAGTGGATAAACTCCGGCCATCAAACCTGCCCAAAGAGTGGGCAGAAGCTAATCCATATGGCACTCATCCCAAATTACAATCTTAAAAGCCTCTTCGAGCAATGGTGTAAGGAGAATAACCTCTCCTCCACACTCCGACACCGGGCTCCCGATTCGGCGGCGGAGGAAGCCGTCACTGTCGACCACATCTCGGCAACCCGGGCAGCCATCGAAGCGGTGAGAATGACGGCGGAGTTTTTAGTTGGAAAGCTAGCCATGGGCTCGCCGGAAACGCAGAGGCAAGCGGCTTACGAACTCCGGCTGCTCGCCAAATCCGGCATGGAGAATCGCCGCATAATAGCTGAGGCCGGCGCCATTCCTTTCCTCGTCACACTACTCGGTTCCAGAGACCCCCGGACGCAGGAGAACGCAGTGACTGCCCTGTTGAACCTCTCTATCTTTGAGAACAATAAGACTCTGATAATGGCCGCGGGAGCCCTTGATTCAATCGTGAAGGTGCTACGGGAAGGCGAACTGATGGAGGCGAGGGAGAACGCGGCGGCGACTATATTCAGCTTGTCTATATTGAACGAATGCAAAGTAGAGATAGGGAAGACAGTAGAAGCGGTGGCGGGTTTGGTGGAGCTGTTACAGGACGGAACGTCCGCTGGGAAGAGAGACGCGGCGACTGCGTTGTTAAATTTGGCGGTGTACGATCCGAACAAGACGGCGGTGGTGGAGGCGGGGGCAGTGCCAGTGCTGGTTGAGTTGTTGATGGACGAGAAGGCTGGAATCACAGACGACGTGCTTGCAGTTCTCGCTCTTCTCTGTGGATGTAAAGAGGGGATGAGAGTGATAGGGGATAATAAGGCGGCGGTGGCAATACTGGTGGATTTGATGAGGTTCGGTTCGGAAAAAGGGAAGGAGAACGCCATTGCGGTTCTGATGGGTTTGTGTAAGGATGGGGGAGCGGAGATGGGGAGAAGGTTGTTGATGAATGCGAGGAGTGTTCCTTCACTACAGAGTTTGGCAGCTAGTGGTTCGATGAGAGCGAGGAGGAAAGCGAATGCTCTTCTAAGATTGCTTAATAGATGTTTCTCGCAGTCTAATTCGGCTCCTATATGATGATGATTATTTTGTCTCAGTTGCTGCCGTGATTCAATCTGGCCATAAACCCGGAGAAGGATGTCCACTTTTTTTTTTTTTTGGTACATTTTGTATATATAGTGTTTTTTAAATAAAGAAATTATATGAAAATATTTTGGTGCAAATTATAAATTTAAAGATTTGAAGTTTACCCTATTAACCTAGAGTCAAATCCTCAACCTCTTAAATCAACCACCACAAAATCAAAATGAGTAATGGATGCCTCTTTAAAATCTTGACCTGGAGCAAACCATCTGAACCACACCTCTACGTTTGCTTCTTCAATAGACAGCCTTGGGCAGGTTTTTTTAGCAATTGTTTTGGCTCCTTGTAAATATCTACTATCCTAAATATGAATTCTTCAACTTCTAAGCAAATCATTCCTCCTTAGTCAAATGTTCAAAATCAAAATAAAGTCAAGGTTCTGCAAAATGATGATGACCCTACTCTCATTCCATTGTAGAATCCTCTGCAAGTAGCCAATTTATCCTCTCAAACAAGCCCACAACACACAAAAATGGCAACAAAGCAAACACTCCACCAAAAACAAGATGCCCTAACCCACGATAGTAACTTGGAATGTCTTAAGCTTTAACAATCTTGACATTATTTAATTATAATAACTTGATATGCCTGTATAGTTTTGACCTTTTTTTGCATTCTAGAAGCAAAAGTCAATAACTCCATTGTAAAGTTAGGATAAGTTGTTAAACCTATGCAAAAGTCATAAGGCTAACCAAGAGGGGGGGGGGAAAAGGGGGGGGGGGGGGGGGGGGGGGGGGGGTTAATTGGTAATTTTAAAATTTCCCTATTGAATTTTAATAGAACATCATTTTTCTTATATTTTTTTCAAAAATAAATTTTCAACCACAAAACATAAAATGCTGAAAATAAAAGTGCGGAAAAAAAAAATAAACACAAAGATTTATAGTGGTTCGGTCCAACAAGACCTACATCCACTCCTTGAAGACTCCCTCTTAAGGTATTACACTATTTCCAAAATGACTCACATTTTAACCCCACAGCAAGGCGGAGAAGCCTTTGGAGGACGGATTTGGCTTCTTTTTCAGTTATTAAAACTTCTGATCAATGTGTTATTGGAGAACTCAATGTTTTCAACAAGGCTGTTTGGTTGATAACTACGGTGTATGGAAGCAAGGAGGTGAATAAAAGGAGAATGCTGTGGGATTGTATTCTGGAGGTTGGCCGCAGGAAACTTCCATCGGTAGTAGGAGGTGATTTCAACTTCATTTTGTCTCAGGATGAAAAAAGAGGGGGTAGGAAGTTTGTTTTTTTAAAGGGGTAGAAGGAGATGTTAAGCTTCATGAATGAGAATGATTTCCATGATGTAGGCTTTGTTGGACCAAGGTTCACTTGGTGTAACAACAAGAATGGTGGGGTAAGAATTTTGGAGAGATTGGATAGGTGCTTGTTGAATACTTTGGCAATGAATTGTTTACAAGTGGCAGTGGTAAGACATTTACCCTGGATTGCTTCTGATCACAGTCCTATTGTGTTAAAGATCTTTGACACTTTTTCAAGTAAGAGGGGACTTCTTAAGTTTGAAGATGTTTGGATTTCTTACAAAGCTTCATTTCTTATTATTGCTAAGGTGTGGAAGAAGGTTTTTAGTGGTGATGATATGCAAATCCTGAACAAAAAGTGCAAGAAATCCTTAAGGGATTTATTCTATTGGAGTAGAACTAAGCTAAAGGAAATTTCTGAGGACAAAGAAAGGCTAAAGGCTGAAATTCTAATCCTTCAAGAAGAAGAAGCTAACGTTGGGGCTTTGAGTGAAGACAAATTGTGGATGCTCAGATGTAAGGTCAAGGAGCTTAATGCAACTCTTGGTCATTTGAATACTTGGGGGAAGCAAAGGGCTAAAGTGAAGTGGATTGAAGAGGGATGCTAATACAAAGTTCTTTCATGCATTTGATAATGCTAGGAAGAATGCTAACTAGATTCCTCGAATAAAAAACAGTAATGGCATTCTAACCGATGATCCCAAGGAGATTGAAGATCTATTTTATAATTTCTTTCAGAAGAAATGGGATAACAGAAACTGTGTGTTGACAGATTGGCCGCCACCCTTGAATGTTTTAACTAATGAAGATAGAATTGGTTTGGATGCTGATTTACTGGATTCAAAAATCTGGGAGGTGGTAAGGAATTAGGGAAACAACAAGGCACCGAGATTTGATGGGATCACATACTCCTTCTTTAAGTATTACTGGAGCATTGTAGGTACTGATGTTTGTTTGGTTGTGAGAATATTTTTCTTGATTGGAAGAATGGCTAAAGATTGGAAGAACACTATTGTAGTTCTTATTCCCAAGATCAACAACCCGGTTTCTCCAGCTGGGTTTCGGCCTATAAATTTGTGTAATTATATTTATAAGATTGTGACAAAAATCTTATTAAATAGGCTGATGGTGGTAATCCCAAAGATAATTTCTGATGAACAAGTGGCTTTTGTAAGAGGAAGATCGATTTTAGTTCATTTGCTTTTAGCACAGGAGGTCTTCAACAAAATGAGGTTGTCTAAAGATAACAATGGTTTGGTGGCTATCAAGGTAGATATGGAGCAAGTATACGATAGTTTGTGTTGGACTACTCTCAACAACATGTTAATTCTTTTGGGTTTTCCAGAGAAGTTCATGAAGTTGGTGATGGAATGTATCTTGGAGCCAAGTTACTCTATTCTCATCAATGGTAGATGCATTAAATGGATAAAGGGAAAGAGTGGTTTCCGTCAAGGATGTCCACTCTCAACTTTTATATTTATTATTTGTTCTCAGCTGCTTTCTAATGTTTTTCTTAGCAGGGGAAAGGATTTGGGCATTAAAATTGCATCCAAAGGACAAAGGATATCCCATTTGCTCTATGCAGATGATGTGCTCTTATTTTTTGATGCCAAGAGAAGAAGTTTAAGAAGTCTGAAGGCAATTATTGACGACTACTATAGTTGGACTGGCCAAAGGATCAACTACCATAAATCTGCTATGATTTGTGGTAAAAAAGTTGATAGAAGAAAGAAGGACATTGCAGAATTTCTGGGTTTCAAGCCGGTTGATGAAATGAATTATTTGGGAGTTAAAGTTGCACTAAGAAGATTGAAAATGGCTGATTTCCAATCTCTCTTGGACAAGTCTATGAAGAAGTTGGACTCTTGGAGTAATAGATTCATCTCTTTGTCTGGAAGGATGGTGTTGGTGAATTCGGTATATGTTAACCTCCCTATTTTTCTTATTTCACACTCTCTCATTCCTTTAGGTGTTTTGAAGGAATTTGAGAGATTATGCATAAATTATATATGGAATAAAGCAGATGGAAGCCATGGGCTACATTATGTAGCTTGGAATGAACTTTGTAAGCCAAAAGCTTTGGGAGGATGGGGGATACGTTCTGCACTAACTAGCTTGGAAACTTTAAGAGCTATGTTTGCTTGGAAGTTATTAGAGTATCCTGATTCCTTGTTGAATAGGAATCTGTTATGTTAATATGGAGAGGACTGGTGGAATGATGACAATAAGAAGGGTGGCTCAAATTATAAAAGCTGGTCGTGAGGCTCTTAAAATGGCAGTCAGATGGAGAATTGTGTCGGGCAGCAAAATTAATGTTCTAAAGGATATTTGGATATTGGATAAGAGCTTCCTCAAGTGGCCTACCTTTGTTGCTAATTTTGAAGATGAGAACACTTATCTAGACTTCTTTATTCAGGATGGAAGTTGGGATCTAGATAGATTGTCATTATTCTTTGGAAGTGAACTACATGCTTTAATCATCAATATTTAAATTTGTAGTAGGGAGAATGGAGACTTCGTGGAGCTAAAGAGTAGATTTTCTGGAAGATCTATTTCTGCGCTGATTAGGGAAGAAATGCTGAATAAGGAGCTTATTTCAGAGTCGGTTCCAGTGAATTGGTTTCAAAAATTATAGTTGAACACCTGTGTTGAGTTGTTTATGTGGAGGATAGGTAAATCTACTTTACCAACTGCTGATTTCCTCATGAGAAGAAGGTTAGCCAATAGGAATTACTGTCCTAGAGGTTGTGGAGTAGTTGAAGATATTGATCACATCACCACTTCTTGTCTTTAACTATTGAAGGTTATTGATGTATTAAGGAATTGGGGATTTATGATTCCTAAATATAACTTTTTCCAGGAATGTTGGAGCAAACTGGAAATTCTAGCTGGTACAAATCTGGTGATGGCTAGGATCTATTGTTCTTTGTTGTGGTTTTCTTGGAACAATAGGAATAAGATCAAGCATGGAAAAATGGATACTTGTGATACATTGACATCATCTTCTATTTTGAGTTTTGTAAATAGTAAGAAGTGGAATCTTATTCGATCGGATCACTGGGATGTCCATCGGTCCTTGAGGCTGTTTTCTAATTCCTGGCATCCCCCTCCACCTTGTTGGTATAAGATTAACATTGATGCTTCCCTCAAGAAGAATTATGAAGCAGGAATTTGAGGCATTGTTCGAGACTTCAAAGGCAGATTTATCATGGCTTTCGGTTTCTATGGAGTTCATTGGGATATTGCTCAAGTTGAGTTATTAGCTATTAACTCATTGAAGAAGGTCCTGAAAGGTAAATAGCTTGATGCTATTAGTATTATAGTTGAAAGTGACAATTTTGATGTCATCCATTTTCTTCAATTGTATAGCAAAGAGAAGAAAATGGATGATAATATTGTTGTTGATGATGATTGTTTCTTTATTGGGAAGGGTTTAATAATGTCATCTTTCATCATGCTAGGCAGAATTTTAATAAGTTAACTCACTTTTGTGCTAACTTAGCCTTTTCTTATGAGTTTTTTGGGATTACTTTTCAGAGAAGGATCTACCTAATTCTTTCGTTCAAATTGTGAAGGAAGAATGTGTTATGGTAGTTTCTCCTCATTAGTTTGTATCTAGGCTTCTTTCTTTTTTCTTTGCTTTAATCTATTCTTATTTGCATTCTTCAAAAAAAAAAAAGCAAGGCAGAGAAGCCTTTACAATTTTCCTCTCTTTCACCAATCCCAGGTGCGGCAGAGTACCATCGTCCTTTCACACCCTCCAAGTATCGGCAGAGTATCGTCATCCTTTCACACCCTCCAAGTGTCAGCATAGTATATGATCATCTTCAAAGATCTTCTCTTGAACAACTAAAAAGAAGAAAGGAAGAGAAGTAACTAAAATACAAAAGAGATTTTTACCTTTGAGTAACCTTGTGAATCCTTTACACTCCACTTGAAAGAACTCTATCTCAAACACTCTCCCAAAACAATCTTTCACTTGCTTTCAAAGAAAATACGAAGAACATAATGTCCAAGTCAGTTTCTAAGGGTTTTTTATATGAATATATGAAAAATTATCATTTTGAGCGTATACGATCGTATAGTACGATCGTAAGTTGTACGTACGAACAGTTTAAAAATTGCTACGTACGAACCTGTATGAAATATTTTTATACGTGATAATTGTCCAGTACGAACCATGTTCGTACTGTACAAACTGTTATGAAATTTTTTTTGATTTATCAGGACGGAAAGGTTCCCCACATTTTCGTACTCTCGACGTCGTCTGTACGAACATGACATCATATATGTTCCGTTCAAAAAAATTCGGCATTTGTCCAGACGAAAAGGTTCCCCACATTTTTGTACTCTGGACGTCGTATGTACGAATAAGGTATTATACAATATGATCAGCTCAAAAAAATTTGGGATTCATCAGGACGAAAAGGGACCCATTCTTTTTGAACTCTAGACGTCATCTGGACGAATATCACTTCATACAATACGAACAATACTTAGAAAAATTTTCTTTGCACATGTCATCTAGCTACTCATAGGAGTAAATAACTAAACAAATCAACCCGTACGAAATCAAATCGTACAGTATGATTAGTTTAAAAAATTACAAATTTTAAACACTCCCCTAGTGTGTGTGTGTGCATGGTTACTCAATTACAATTACACTCTTTGAGACTTAATAAAAATAAAAATATAGAATAAATTTATAATGAACTCTAATCTAATCTAATTTGAAGTTTTGAATAGTCTCGAATAAGATTTCCCTGAAATGTTAGTACACATAAATAACAAAAATACTATATCTAATATAAGTTAGGAGAAATAGTAATTTAAATAATAAGAATTAGAATCGTCAAAAACACATATGTTACAATAATCTCAACAATAAAAAAAAAAGTTGCAACAATCTCCCCCTTTTTGATGATGGCAAAATAATTATTGCTTGAGTTAACATTTATACCCTAAATTTGTCCTTAGCTCCCCCTTAATGAATGAACATTTGAATAGGGATATTCCATGAAGAGCAAAAAATATTTACAAATCCTAAAAATAATGAATGACAAAAAAAAATTAAAATACAAACATAAAGATACGAAAAGACATGAACATTGACACGAACAAAAAAATAACAAAAACATAAAGACAAGCAAAAATAACCACTAAATAAAAGATACAAATATGAACACAAACAATAAAAATACTTTTCTCACCCTTTTGACAAAAAAAAAAAAGGAAGTAGAAATTGAAATGAGAGATGTCAAACGAGAAATCAATAGAATTGATCTTAAAAGTTATTTTAAAATTAATTGTAATAACACTATTAATTTCATAAGACTAAAAAGAAAGATTCAAAATTTTAAATCAAAGAATAACTAAGATGTGAAAAGTTAATCAAGACCATGATTTAGTATAGACAAAATAAATAAGGATAATTATTGCAAAAAAGATGAAATAATGATTAGTTGACTTTAATTTTAATATAGAGTATAATTGAAAATTAGATTGTTTTGAATTAGATATTAAATAATAGTGGTATGAACATAATAAAGACAAATTTTTATTGGCTACATTGCGCATCTTTTTTCAAATATGCGTGGCACACTTTGTACATCTTTTTCTACTTAGGCTAATTTTGTACCTCTTTTCACCTTGTGAACCATTGTGCAAACTTTTGAATTTTGCACACATTGTGCATTTCTTTTTCTTATACTTTTTGAATCTTTCTAAAACCAATAATAAAAAAATCAGACTTCTCTAATAACAAAAATAATCATATTGAAAAAGAAATAAAAAATAATAAGACATCAATATTGCAATAATGATATTTAATTATGTTTGCCTAAAAGAAACATGAAATTGATCTCCTTAACTTAAATCAATTATAATTAAATTTAAATTTTTGAAAAATTAGATTTTTTAATGAAATTAATTTTATAATCCAAGCTAATTTATACCACATTTTTAGATCAATTATAAAAAGCTTTTCGTATAGACAAACTCACTTTTTAAAATCAGATCCAAAAACAAATTCACAAAACATGACATTTTTTATTAATATCAAGAAATTATGAGATACAATCAGACCATTGATATCAATATTAAAATAACATAACACCCAAACAAAAACATCTCATAACAAAACAAGTACGACAAAAGAGAAATAAAAAGACATCATTACATCATATCACATAACTGGTAAATGACTGGTAGAAACAATGACAAAGAATTACAACTAAAAGTTAGAGGGGCCCTGCTGGAGGAGGTGGCTTGTTGAACACTGAAAAATAACTATTCGTCATAGTTAAATTTGCATTAACCATGTCAAACTGACCACGGATCCACCCCATGTCCTCCTGGTATCTTACATCCTACTGATTTAAACATGTCTCAATTTGATCAAAATGTTGATCAAAGTGAATTTCAATATGATCAAAATGCTGGACCAACTCTTAAAAGTAGTGCTAATAAGGTCCAGGTGTAGGTTCAGGTGCTCCCCCTTCTTCTTTAGAATCTCCACTAGAACTCCGGTCTTACCCAAATAATGATCGAAAAGAGGCATCGGTAAAATAAATTGGCATTTATGGGAGGTTTAGGATGTAGAATGTCATACTTATTCTTTAAAATGAATGTCACTAAGTATCCTAGAGCAATATTTTTCTTCCCCTTGTGATGAGGAAGCCCATTTTCAGAAAGATTGTACAAGTAGTCCAAAATGAGTTGGGCCTCATCAATAGGTTGTCTAGTCATGATCAAATAAGTGATGGTGGACAGGAGAGGAGCCATATTTATACGATCACCGTCCTTAGGAATGATTGAAGTTCTTAAGACATGCTGGATGACCCGGACATTTTGATTCAATGTATAGACTCTTGCTAAGTGACATGATTTAGTTACACCTCTAAAAAATTTATTAATCTTGGACTAGACATATTTAGATTTAGAGGTCAAGGTGTGAACTCTAGTGCCTTGAGTCCTTAAATGAAGAAAAGTTCCTAAATCTTCCTATGTGATTTCAACTTGCCTTTTATGAACAAAAGAGGTTATCCTAGTTTTTTCCTCACTGAGCCTCATGTTTACTAAGAAATAATAAAAGGTCTCTTTATGATAAGCATAGATCAAGATTAAAATAAAAGAGAAATGAGTTGAAGCAAAGAGTGGCCTGACAGGAAAAATGTATTTCATCTTGGATAAGGAGTCTAGAAGGAGTAATTTTAGAAGCAATATACCGAAAGAAAGCATCCTCATTATCCTTAGACAAGAAGTTGTTATTCCTACCCCTAGATGACGATCCCTTAGAAACTCCTGAGCTTTTGCTGGAGCTTATCATTCATAGTTTAAAAGCTCTAGAGGGCTTAGAGAAGGGTGTGATAGTAAATGAAAATGATTTCTACAGCCCTTCTATATAAAGAAAAATGACATATCGTATTGTACAAAATTAAGTTTGTACGTACGATATTGAGCTCGTACGGGATGAAATTATTTTCATATGTACGAATGAAAATGTCCAAAATGAAACAAATTTTCATAAACACATCATTTATAAGGTGTCCTTTCATACAGACTTTTTGACCATACGTTCGTATAGATGAACAGGTGTTCGTCCGGGACGATCAATTTTTTAAGATCATTTTAAAGACGGTTAGGTTCTTCCCTCATAAAATTGACACCTAGATCGTACAGATAAAAGATGATTTCATACGTATGATCAATTATAATAACTAATTCTAACTGGATAACTGTCCACATATGTACAGACTATTTTCTACATATCATATATATGATAACATTATCATACAGTATTTTTTTCATGTTCAACTCCAAACAGAGACAGACATGCTACATAATTCATACAATACAAAAAAATTTCATACATTATGAACAAACACTTAAAAAATAAAGTATAAAAACTAGAAAAATTTCTCAAAATTGTTTAACCTTTGACAAGTGATAAATGTCCAAACTAATAACACACAAACCAAAAAACAACAATTAAAAATACTCACAAACAAAAGATAAAAACAAGCAGAAACATAATAAACTAAATCAAACATACATAAAGAACATATCAAGTTTGCAAAAAATTTTATCTAAGCATTTAGATCAATCACACCTAACCTTATTCTTAAGGTATTAAATGTATCAAAGGCTACTAGTTTTGTAAAAGTATCTGCAAGTTAATTTTCAGTAGAAATATGATTTAATTCAATTTCTCCTTTGGCTGCATGATCCCTAATGAAATGATACCTTATATCAATTTATTTGGTTTTAGAATGTTGAATAAGATTCTTTGAAATGGAAATGGCACTAGTGTTATCATAATATATTGGAATTGTGCCTATTATAAATCCTAAATCAATTAATTATTTTTTCAACCAAATAACTTGTGCCACATAATTATCTAAGGCAATATATTTATCTTCAGTAGTAGATAGGACTACAAAATTTTATTTTCTATTAGACCAAGGAACTAATGAATTTCCTATGAATTGATAAGTTCTAAATGCACTCTTTCGATCAATCCTACAACATGCAAAGTCTAAATTAGAATGTCCAATAATTTAAAATAAAGAACTATACTTAGGATACTAAATTCCTAAGTTTTGAGTTCCTAAAAGATATCTTAAAATCCTTTTTACTGCTATCAAATATGATTTTTTTAGATCAAATTGAAATATAACACACAAACAAATACTAAATATTACATCTAATATATTAGGAGTCAAATAAAGCAATGCTCCAATTATACCTATAAATTTCTTTTGATTAACAGATTTTTCCTTTGGGTCCTTATCCAACTGAACTGAGGAACTCGTTGGTATAGTTACTAATTTAGCATTGTCCATTTCATATTTCTTGAGGATGTCCTTAATATACTTTGACTGACTAAGAAATATTCCCTCCTCAATTTGCTTAATTCTAAAACAAAGAAAATAACTTAGATCTCTCATTAAACTCATCTCAAATTCACTACTCATTATTTTAGGAAAATCATTATAAAAATTTTTATTTGTAGATCCAAAAATGATTCATAAACATATATTTGAATAATGAGTATATCGTCTCCTAATTTTTTCAAAAAGAGAGTGGTGTCCACACTTTCTTTTATAAGAGATCTCTCTAATAGAAAAGTGCTTAACCTTTCATACCTAGCCATAGGTGCCTTTTTCAATCTATATAATTCCTTTTTCAATTTATATACATGATTAGGGAATTTTGAATTTTCAAAACCTGAAGGTTGCTCAACATAAACATCCTTTTGCATCAACCCATTCAAAAAGGCTCTCTTAACATCCATTTGAAATAGTTTAAAACCTTAAAAATAGGCAAAGGCTAATAAAATCTTAACTTCTTCAAGTCTAGCTACAGGGGCAAAAGTCTCTTTAAAATCAATACCTTCAATTTGATTATACACCTTAACCACCAATATAGCCTTATTTCTAATCACAACTCCTAAATCATTCATTTTGTTTTTAAACATCCACTTAGTTCCAACTACACTTTGATCTATTGGCCTTTCAATCAATTCCCAAACATCATTCCGTATAAATTGATTCAACTCCTCTTACATGGCTAAAATTCAAAAATCATTCAAAAGTGCCAGATTAATATTTATGGGTTTAATCATAAAAATAAAGGCAGAATGGTTAACCTCTTTACTAAGTCCATTCCTAGTCCTACCACCCTCATTAGGTTCACTTAAAATCAATTACTTAGGGTGATTTTAGAAAATTTCATTTCTCTAGGCAAAGGATTTTCTTTCTCCAGATTTTCTTCCAAATTTATCTTTTCAATCCTTTGGGAGTTATTTTTTATTTGATCATCTTCCAAATTTGGCTCTTCTAAAATGCTAGATTTATTAAATACAATATGTGTGATCTTTGTAACTATCAAAGTTTTTTTTATTAAACATTCTATATGATTTTCCAACACTAGAGTATCCAATAAAAATTCTTTCACCTAATTTTAGATCAAATTTTCCTAAAGGAGATTTTTCATTATTATGTATGAACACCTTACATCTAAAAACATATAAATATGATAAATTAGGTGTTCTTCCCATAATAAGTTGTGCTAACCGCTTCAGCTAAAAAATATTTTAAAAGTGAATATTCTGCCAACATGTCTCTAGTTGCTTCAATTAATGTTATGTTCTTTCTTTTGACTATTCCATTCTGCTGAGGGGTCCTATGTGTAGAAAAATTGTGATCAATTCTACTTTCTTAATAAAAATCCTCAAAATTTTCATTTCAAATTCATCTTCCTGATCACTTTGAATTGTTAAAATTACAAATCCTTATTTCCTCTGAATTCAAGTAAAAAACTTACGAAAACATTTATCTTCTAAGTGGGCTAAAAAATGAGATAAGTTTGTATTTCTTCAATTCAGATATTGGACATCTTTAATATTTCTTAGAAGTTCATATCTCTCAAAGCCCTATACTTTTCAAGATTAGTTTTTATTCCCCTGTGACTAACCATGAATCACAAGAATATTTTGGATGTGGATTTAAAAGTATATTTGGAAGGGTTGATTAATATTTTGTAATTCTTAAAGAGGCAAAAACCTTGCTCCAGGTCAGAGATATGTTGTTATTTATCCAAACGTTTTCCCAGCATTTCATCTATGTATACCTCAATGGAACATCCTATGAGGCTCCGAAAAACTTTATTTATGAGGAATTTATAAGTTTCTCTATCATTTTTATTTCCAAATGGCATGAACTAATAACAATATATCTCTTTATCGATATGAAAAGCATTTTCCTTCTTATCTATAGGATCCATTCTTATTTGGTTGTAACTAGAGTATGCATCCATCAAACTTAGCATTTGATGTTTGGATGTCTTGTTGACTAGTTGATCAATATGATAAAATGGAAAACTATCATTTTGGTAGTTGTTATTAAGATTTGTATAATATGCACACATCCTCCAGGCTACACTAGCTTTTTTAACCTTGATGACAATTATAAGCAATATCTGATAATATAATTCCCTTATGAACCCAACATCTAGAAGTTTATTTACTTCTTATTCTACTACTTGTTATCAATCTAGCAGAAAATTTCTCTTTTTCTAGATAATTTGTTTGCATGTAGGGTTTATCTTGAGAGAATGCACAATGGTCTTAAAGTCAACTCTAGGCATATCAGTTGAACTCCATGATAAAATATCCTAGTTTATTCCTAAAAAAATCTATATATTCCATCATCATCCTTAAAAAATAATCGACCCAATATGCACCATTCTTAAAGGATGTTTTTCTGATATAGAGACACAAGTTAAATATTCGATATCAAAAGACCTTTGAGGTACATTATCATTTTGAAGATCAAACCTTTTGATACTTAAGGTAATAGATGGGCATGGTTTAACTTGTTCAATATAAAAATATTATGCCACTTATTAATTTCTCCATGCTTTACCAACCCCTGTTGAAGTTGAGAATTTTATCTTTACATGTGGTATTAAAGTGATAGTTCCAAAAATTGACTATAAAGGTCTCCCATAGATAACATTATATACCAATTCTTACTTAACCATAATAAATTAAACTGAGTAGGTGGTCTACCAAGGGAACTCTACAAGTATGATAGGGAGAGTAATTATCCCCTCAACTTGCACTAGTTGATTATCAAATCCATAAAATAGCCTAATTGATGGTTGAAGTTATTCTTTGGCTAGACCCATACTAAGAAAGCTTGAGTATAATAGAACATCCATTAAGCTTCCATTTCCAATTAAATTTTTTTGACATTATAACATGGAACTCCAATACTAGTATTGATGAAGAGGCTCAAGGTGGGGAGTATGAATCCTTACCAGATCAAAATCACTAAATATTATGGAGTTATCAGCTCGTGCTTCCTTTAATGTTGGTTCTTTTAGAACTTGAGAAGAAATTAAGCATCATTCAGCGATGGATTAAATTTCTCCAACCATTTGATGGTTAGCATTATATTGTCTTCGTTGTTATTAATTCTGCAAACCCCGCCCCCCCCTACAAATGGTACTAGCTTAATTTTGGGTAGGTGGGTTTTAATTGAACTGATGATGATATCCTTGTTGAATTAACCTTTCAATTTCTTCCTTTAGTTGTCTATAAGCTTCAGTAGTACGTCCCCTACTTTGTTGAATTGGATAATAATAATCCTGATTACTAGCATTTGGCTTAGTGGGTTGTGAAATTTAACATTCTTTTCATTATGTATAGCCATAAGAATATTCACATGCGATATATTCAATGGAGTATATTTCATGTTTGAATTATATTGAAAAGTTTGTTAAGAAGGATGAGATGGATGATTTTGATTTATTTTTCAGGATTTTTGGGATCCACCCTCATTTTTTCTTTTATTAGATGGTTGCTCAAATTTATTGTGATGAGCAAGGATTGCCTCATCAACAAAATAATGCTTCAACTCTGTGAATAAGGTAATCACAAGAATGAGCTGTCTCTCACAGTAGTGAAGAGTAGAATGGTTTGGAATGTAATCTTCCAAGAAAAATGCCTCACATTTGTTCAAGATACACTCCTAAAATTTGTTGAGCTTTAGAAAAAATATTTGAAAATAATGTTTTATATTCTTCTTTATTTTGGAAAAATCTATAAAAAAGAAAATAATATTAAATAACGCTTTTGTTAGCAATAAACTTTTCTACAAAAGTCTTGCTAGATGAGCAAAATTGTGAATCTTCTTTCTGGAATGAGCATAAAACCATGTATGTGAATGACCCTTGAGAGTAGAAGGGAAAATTTTGCAAAGAAGTGTGTCTAAAACCTGATGTATATGCATGATATTTTTATAATGATCAATGTGCTCATAGGGATTAGATGACCTAGAATAACGATCAATGACAATTAATTGAACCATATTGGAATAGGGTGTTATAGAATTTCATATGTTGAACGATATAATTCTTGGAAGTTATATTGGGGATTGAATTAATTTCAATCCCTTATTAGGAATTCTTCTTAGATAAGACATCATAATTAGTCAAGTATAACATCATGAGTAGTATCTATAATGGGTTGAAGATTTTGTATTTGATGTGCTCTAGGTGTCGTGTTGAACTTGTAGCTTCAACTATTTCTAGATCAAACTGTGGAGGAGGATGTTAGAATGATGGTGGGAAACCTCATATTATCCACCCATATTATGCTGATGATGATGTGGGAGGGGAACTTCAATGATTTTTTATGATATCCTTTGTTGGACTGCCTCCTCTAATAGTAATAAGACTCACAATAATTATTCCTCCTTCCTTCAAATTTGAGTTTCTAAAGAATGAGGTTCTCCCCTCGCTTGATTATGTTATCTTTGATTGCCAAAAATGTTCTTAGTTTAGTGAGTGTAGGAGTGATAAAATATATTATTAATATGAAATCAATCCTACATTGAAGAAGAAATATTGGGAAATTTTCCCACTAAAGTGTAAATTATTGCGGGTTGAGAAATTCAAAACGGTAGAGTGAAAAGATTTGCATCTTAGTGATGCCAAAAAATTTAGCGCGCAAACAAATAATTGATATGAATAAGAAATACCATAACTTATATGTGGAAAATCCTAAATTGGGGAAAAACTATAGGGCCTTTCCTAGTTGAAATAATTTTAATAATTATTGAACAAGTTACAAGTATCGACACATCCTTCAACTCGAGGACAATAAAAATACAATGTATTAAAAAATGGATCAAACTTCAAATGGGTAGTATTGGTCTTGATTAAATGAAAAATACTAAAAATTTTGAAGAAATGGACGGATGAAAATCTAGAGATAGGCTGCTGTCAGAGAAGAGATACGGTTGGGGACAACAAATAAAATAGAAGTTCAGAGAAGGTCCAAAGTAAGGATTAGATCTGATAGTGGCTAAAGAACAGACTAAATTCTGGTGCCTATCAAAAGTCGGGAGGAGATACAATGTGACAAAGGAACAAGGAAAATTATGATGATAATTGAAAGTTGAGAGGAGATCTGGCAGTGGCCAACAAACAGATAAAAGTTTGATGATGGTTGAAATTTGGTAGGAGATCTGACAGCTGCCAACAAAAAAGTGGAAGTTTGACAACGATTAGTAGTTAGGAAAGGATCTGATAGCTGTCGGTGGTAAGAGAGCTCCCAATTTTTCTCCATTCTTCCTCCTCCCCCTCATGTGAAGAATGAGGAGTCTATTTATATTTTTTAGGATTTCCATGCCTAGTAAATACAGAGAAGCTCTAAGGTAATTTTGGATATTAAAATTAGAATTTTATTATGATTTGTTAATAATTTTAGAATTTGGTTTAAAATAAATTTTTGATTTTATGGATATTAGGATAATATAAGTTGAAGTAATATAATTTTTGTACTTTTAAATTTATAAAAAGTCAACTTACAAATATAATAGGGCATTAGTGTATTAATGATAATTTACTTATTTCATAATGATATTTTATTCATTTCATTAAGAAATATTTAATTGTATTGGTATTAAAATATTTATTATACTTTTTAGAATATAACGAGTAAGTGTTATAAGTTATAATTTTTTTTTCATCTTATATTTTATCTTTTTAGAATAAATATTATAAAAAAATTAAACTTTCAAAATTAACCTCAAGTTTGGATTAAAGAATTGAGAGAATATTTTTTAAAAAAAAATTTGTGCCCGACAAAAGAAAACTCTTAGCTTTGCTACTGCTAATAGATAAAGTTCAATAACTTTAAATCTTATACCTCCCAACAAACATAGTTTAATAACTCTGAGCCAACAAACAAAGTTTAATAACTTTGAGCCAACATACATAGTTCAATAACTCTGAGTAACAAAAATTGTTCAATAAATTTGAACCAGAACGTGCATATATTATTATAACAGAAATTCTTATACACCTTTCAAATCTCCACGGAACTAACCATTTCAAACAATTAGGTATATATGTCAATATATTATATTGATTAATGTATAATTAATTACATTCAAGAATTTGTAAAAATACCCTAATGCTAGACAACACAAAACTCAACTAAGCAAAAATACTAGTTTTCAAAAAATAACTAAATTACCAGAGATTGTGCAAAGCATTATTTCAAGACTTTAATTGTAGTAAAATATTATTTTTTAGAGTCAAATTGTTTTTTCTTCAATAAAAACCTCATATATTTCAAAACCCATGGTGTAAAATTTCTATAAAAAATTTAAAATATTCAAAATCTCACTCTCTATAACTTTAAAAACATTTATGCGGTGAAAGTTTTACCAGTGCAAAATTATTCTTATTTTTAGTAATAAAATATAAATTTAATTAGAAAGTTTGGAAAATCTCTATAGTTTTGAAAACTGAGATATGCATAATGTGACTTATCTTGACCCAGACAACTTTCAAAATTGGGCTGATGGCTAGAAATGACCTGAACTGATAAAATCGTCTTCTTTTCTCTCAAAAATCTTTCTCCCTCTCTATCTTGCTCGACTTCCAAAGGAATTAAATGAAATATAATAGTGGAATTTTACATTTTAAGTGTAAAAAATGGCCCAGTGCCTAAGCGTTCCAAGGTACTATGAAGTGCTCCTTCATAAATTTATAGCTTTGAATTAATTTATAAATTCCATAACTCATAGTGTCAAAGCACCATTATTCGAGTAACAAGGTGCTCTAGGCAAAATTTCTAGATTTCAAAAATATACATTTGTTCCTCTAAAACTCACTTTAAAATATTTACAGACCTTTTTTATGCATATAGATTATTTTCTAAAACATTAAAAGGGTTCCAAAAAAAATCAAAAACTTACGTGACATTTAGTTTGTTCATACCAGTTTGAATGGTACTTTGATCCTGGAGGTGTCTTAACTCTCCCCTCAGAAAATTTTCATCCTAAACATTTCAAAACTCATATCATCAAATAAATCAAGATACATTTTATCTCATATTCTATTTCCTAAGTATCATCTCATTTAGTTATGTTCTTCCACTAAACCTTAACCATTAGAATCTATCTATACATTATCTTTATAACCTTATAAGCCAGAATCCCCTCTGGTTCTTTCTTATATCTCAAATTTAGACATACCTCAATGTTTGAAGCAAATATCCATTTTCCATAATCAAATACCCATTTCCTCAGAAGTGACATATAGAATACATTATGAATCTCAAACATATTATCTTGTAATTGTAACTTGCAGATATATTTTCTAATTCTTTCAATAACTTGAATGGGTCTAATATACCTTGGACTCAACTTTCTTACCTACCAAACCTTCCAATGCCTTTCATTGGCTTGATCTTCATATATATAAAATCTCCCACCTAAAAATTTACAGCCTTATTCTTTACATGAAAATATTATTTCTATCAATCATATATAGCTTTAATATGAGTTTTAATTAAATAGATATTTTCAGTATCATCATCCACAAAGGTTGGCCCAATCAGATATCTTCCTCCCACCTCTATCCAAGACATTGATGTCTAACATTTCCTACCTTATAGAGCTTCATATTGAGCTATACCTATGCTTGACTAAAGATTATAATTATAATCAAACTTGATTCAAGGAATTTGATATTCTCAATTGCCACCAAAATCTTGAACATAGTCTCAAAAGATCCCAAAACTTGAATTTCCTAAGACTATCCATCAGTCTGTGGACGAGATGTTATACTGAAATATAGCTTTATACCCAAACCTTACTGAATACCCCTCTATAATCTTGCGATAAACCTTCCATCTCTATCAAAAATTTTAACCTTAGTATCCTATGTAATCTGATAATCTCATGTATATATACTTGTGCCAATTTCTCTACATACTTAGATTTTTTATTGGATTAAAATGAGTTAACTTAGTCAAACAATTCATTATAACCCAAATAATATCATATTATTGTCTTCAAGGAAATCCCATTATAAAATCCATAGTCTTCTCTTCCCATTTCCACTTGAATGGGTAGTGTTTGTAGAAATCCTCCGATCCTAATGTTATGTAATCACTAACTAATAGGTTTCACATTCTGAAACAAAATCTACTACATCCTTCTCCAATCTGGGCTACAAAAATATGCCTTTTAGATTATTATAAATTTTGCTACTTTTTAGATGAATATTATAACCTAAATAATGAGCCTCGTATATAATAACTAACCTCAATTCTTCATAACTAGGAACCTATAATCTATCTTTATAGAAGATAATAGTAGAAGAAGATACTTGCATTTATATTTCTTACTAGATCTAATTTAATTAATTAGTTTTGGATATTCTTTATTTGAGTTATGAATTTCTTAAATCTTTTCTTGCAAAGAATGTTGAATAGTCATCTAGCCTAAAATACTAAAACCTTGATCAATATAAACAATCACGTGTAACTAAAGCTTTTCCATATCCCATACAAAGGATTCTTAAAAAATAAGCTAAATATGAGATAATTCAAATGATTTTCTACTCAAAGCATCTATAACCACATTAGCTTTACCAAGCTGATATTGAATAGTTAGATCATAATGTTTAATCAACCCAAGATATCTTCTTAGCTATAAATTCAAATCTTCCTAAATGAATATATACTTTAAACTATGATGATTAAAAAAAAATCTTGCACTTGACTCTATGCAAGTAGAGTCTTTAGATCTTCAAAGCAAAAGATAATAATAGTATGGTCTAAATAGTGCTTTAGATAGTTTCTTTCATATGGTTTCAACTATCTGGAGGCATAGGCTACAAATTTTTTGTGTTGCACGAATACACATTTCTGACCTTTCAGTGAAGCATTACTAGACATTTGAAATCCTTCTATACTAGATGGAAGCCTCAAAGCTTGAGAAGAAGTTAAAAAATCTTCAAGTAACGGGTTAACCCATCTTTACTTTTCTCTTACACTCATTATAAAAAAATAAACATCGACTAGCTATTACTCAATCACATATTTAATTTTATTCTTAATGCTTGTATTAACAATATGCTTTTAATAAAATACTTTCTGAGTAAAAATACACAGTTTTAAAATCTTACCAAACTACCAAAGATTGTGTAAAACATCATTTCAAGACTTTAATCGAGCTACAACACTATTTTTGAGAGTCAAGATTATTTATTAATTAATTAAAAAGGTGCACATTCAAAAATATTTGCTATAAAATTTTCAAGAAAATTTCAAATTGTTCAAAATCTCAATCTCTGTAACATATAAAAAGTTACACCATAAGAGTTTTACCAATAGAAAGTTGTCCAAGCTTTTTGAAAATGAATATCAAAATTTTATTAGAAAATTTTGAAAAAGCTTAAATTTTTATAAATTGAGATAGGAATAATTATGACCTACCACTATCTGAATAACTTATTATACTAAATGAACAGCTAAAAATGACCCAAAGTGGCTCAAAATGGACTTTAACTCTCTAAAAAGCATCCAAAATTGTCTTTTTCTCTCACTACATGGCTACATGTGGTGCTCGAAATTAGTGGAATATTGGTTTTAAATTTTATTTGAAGTATTATTAGTAGTCTAGCATTGTAGTACTAGTTCAAAAATCTAAATTATAGAACTTAAAGCATTGAAATGTTAATATTTAGCACCTAGTACTATAGCATTTCTAAGGCACTTCAACTCCATATGGAGGAGCTCAAATTGTAATATTATTCATATGTTTCAAAAATTCACTCCAAACTATTAGGGCTCAAACTAGAGCACAAGTAACACTTTTCAAGAATTAAAATACTTCCAAGCACATGCCAATAGGTTTATAACACAAAATTTTAAATTTTTACCTTTTTATATTTTTTAGTTGTTAATCTACCCACCATATAAAAATATCATTCCCTTAAGGATTTAGGCACAAAATTGATGTAAAAATTCCATTCCAAAATAAATTTACAGGAAAGTCTAAATCAAGTCAAAATCAAATCTAAAGCTTGTCCAAGAAAATTCAATATGTATGCAAAATAATGCATCTTAATCTATCTAATATTTTACTTAACTAAAAATTAATTCATATAGCTTTGGTAATAATTTAATTCTTCAAACAGTTATGTTGTGATACCAAATTTTGTCACGCCGCAGAATTTAGTTTTGAAAGATTCTTTCTTTTATCTTTTATTAGTTAACAAATAGGGCAATTTATTTTTTTTATTAGTAATAAAATTATATATCATCAGAAATAATTTCTATTTATCAAAACATCCATATACATCCTTATTCATTGATCCAAAAAATTATATATAATAATTAGAATTATATAATCCAAATTTATTCTTTCATTCCAGAGCATAAGAGAATAACTAAAATAAAGAGAAATTGAACCTTGAGAAATATTAATCAGCCTGACACTCTTGAACCTCTTCCTTATATTAAATTATTTAAACCATATATGATCAGCTAAAGAGCTTACTAAGTCAAAAAGTCATATCCCTAAATTTAAAAAATAGTAAATAAAGTAGTATGCATATTATTAGTTAATTCATAACATTAATAATCATGTGATAGAAAAAATGCAGAAATAATAAAACTCACCTGTAGTTGTAATAGAATCTGTAAATAGTAAAATAATATGATCCAAAAGCAAGTAAAGAAGTATAGTGAGAAGAATAATAAACTGATGTCGAGTCAATAATGTAGTCATTGTATCAGTACCATCAATAATTCAAGAAAACATATAAAGCGGTAAAATTAATGCATCAGAAAAGAACAGTCAAACTAATATTTATATAGTAAATTCTTATAATGATGTACACATACTATCTAGTTAGTATATATTAACATCTTAATCATATGCTCAGTTTAATATGCGCTCAATATGTCACATGTTTAGTATCAATACAATGAATCAACTTTTAAAATAGTAATAGTAACTAGTTAGTAGTATCTATAATAATTTAGTAACAATATCAGCGTCCATATCAATACTAATAAATACAGTGGCAGTAATATTAAATCAATGTTATGATAATAATTCATATAATAAAAATAAATTAATATAGTATCAGTAAAGCCATATAGTAATAATGAATATGTAATATGCATTTTATTAGTCACACTAAACATGTATGAAGTACTAGCTATCATGATATTTTTAGTATTCAATAATTAATAATCAATAATTGTTGGCTTAGAAAATAGAGTCGTCACTCTTTGCCTGTTGGCATAATAATAACTCTTTATAACTATCAATCATTGTATCATTATATCACATGAATAAATAATGGATAACACTTATTTATAATATTTAAAGGAAAGACCACTGGCCCACAAACCTATATGGGTTAATCAATCTTCAACCAATGGATCAACCATTCTAAATGCTTATATTAACAGTACTTTTAATAAAATACATACATAGTTAAAAAACAAAGTTTTAAAATATAACCAAAATACCAATGATTGTGTAAAATATTATTTTAAAACATTTAATCATACTAGAACACTATTTTCAAAGTCAATATTATTTTCTATTCAATTAAAAAAGTGAACATTTGAAAATACCTAATGTAAAATTTTTAGAAAATATTCTAAACATTTAGAATATTGATATCTATGACATATAAAATGTTATGCCATTAAAGTTTTACCAGTGCAAAGTTGTCAACATTTTTCTGTAATGGAATTAGAAATTTTATTATAAAATCTAAAAAACTTCAAAATTTTGAAAGCTGAGATAGGTATAATGTTACCTATTCGATCCAAATAACTTTTTCATCTCGCTTGATGGCTAAAAATGATCCAAAGCTGCTCAAAATAGACTCTCCCAATAATAAGCCTCCAAATCCCTCTCTTGAAAGTTTATGGAAGCTGTTAAACCTCAAAGAACCACCCCTACTCTAACCAAGAGAGGGAGGGGGGGGGGGGGGGGGGGAATTGATGGGGGGGGGGGTGTGGTGAATTGATAATTTAAAAATTTCTTTAACAAAAAAATTTTTATTATAACTTTTTCAATATCTAAAAATATACAATTTTATCACTCAATGTAGAAGCATATTTATAATAAAAAGATCAGAGTTTTGAAACACATAGTTAATCACAGAAAAATAAAGTGCTAAAAATAATAAGAATAAATACGTCAGAGTTTTTAGTTGTTCGGTATAACCTAACCAACATCCACTCCCCGAAAACCACCATTCTAAGTATTGCATTAAAACTAGTCTCTCCTTTTTGTGCCATAGCAAGGTGGAGAAATCCTTACAAAATCACTTTCACTAACCAGGTGTGGTGGGAAACCGAAAGCTTTTCACACACTCCATGTGATGGAAAAGTACCTCAAACCTTTTTCTCCTTCATGGAGAAGGAAGAGTACCATGAATCCTTTTTCACCCTCTAGGTGATGGATAAGAACCCTGAATCCTTTTCACCCTCCAAGTGATGGAAGAGAATTATGGCATAGTATTATAGAATATCTCCCTGGAGCCCATAAAGAATCATGGTAGAGACTTGAAGAAGACAAGTAAGAACCTTTCTTGAAGTAACCTTATGAATCACTCACAACTCTACCTCAAAAAAACCTCTCCCTCTCTTATATCCTAAAGCTCTCTTAAACTCCTTTTATATGCTCCCTCTTAAGGTACTTAGCAGCAAAAAGCTTTTTGAACAAGTCTAAGTAGGAGTTTAGATAGAGGGCCACTCAAAAAGCCCTAAATTTTAATTTATTGATTAAGATCGTCTTGTACGATCCTACAATCATCTTATATGATTACTACAAAATAGCCCTTTTAGATAGTATGAACTACCTTGTCCTATAAAATCAATTTAAAAGTTTGTACTAATCATCCAATATGATAGGTGATGACAAATTATCATCCCATGCATCACACAGATCATATAATATGATCATCACAAATAATCTTGTACAATTAATTAAAAAATATAATAGTTCATCTTGTATAATAGGCAATGATAAATTATCATCCCATGCATCACATGGGTCATACAGTACGATCATCACCAATCATCCTATATAATTTAATTAAACAAATTAACTATAATTATTCACCTAATTGTAGGATCAATTTAGACATGATTGTCATATATTGTACAATATGATGCATATTGAAAGGTACGATTAGAACAAAATTTGAATTTTAAAATTTTACCTAAATTATGTTTGGCAATTATTTTCATGATTATAACTAATTATCCAGTACAATAATGATCATCCAGTATGATTAGTTTATTCAATCTCAATTAACAAAAGTGCCATAGCTACTGATTTTTTTGGTTAATTGATCATCCAATATGATGTAAATTGTATAATACGATTAGTTCAAAAAACTCATCTTCTTCCTAACTCACAAAGTCACCCCTTGAGTGTGTGTGTGTAAGGTTAGTCAACTTTAGGATCAACCAAAATATATGATTGACTTAAAAAAGATAAAAAAAAGTATATCAAAACTAAAAATATAGATTTTAATCCTAATATACCAAATATGGAGTTGATCAAAGTTGAAAGTGAATAGTAGACCTTAAATATTGATGAGGAGGTTTAAATAGATATGTAATAAACTCAATTATCATGTCATAGCATTGTAAGAAATTCAATAATGTTTGTTCTCATCAAAATCACAAGACTTCGACCCAAATTTGTAACAATCTCACCCTTTTTTAATGATGAAAAATATTGTTGGTTTATATTTCAAAAGTGTTTTGTTATTCCCTAAGCTCCCCATCCCTAAGTAAATTCTTTCAAAAGTAGGGGGTGTTGGTTTATATATATATGGGTTTCTTAAGATTAATTCTTTAGGATGACTTGAAGAATATCTCTATTTTTTAAGCAGTGAAATTTTAAATTATATCATTTCTTCCAAATTTATAAGTTTTACTCCTTAGGTGACTTCAACCACTTCTTCTTCCTCTATCACAAACCCTCCAGAATTATTAGATTCATCAAAAACTACATGAGTGGTCTCTTCTACCACGTATGACATTTTATTGAAAACTCTATAGGATTTTCCAACATTTGAGTATCCTAGGAAAGCTCCTTCATTAGATTTGGGTTTAAACTTTCCTAATAGAGAATTCCTATTATTTAGAATGAACACTTTACATCTAAAGATATGATGGTAAGAGAGGTTAAGTGTCCTACCCTTAAGGATTTCATAGGGTGTCTTGTTTGGCTTGGATCTAACATTAACTATATTTAGAACATAACAGGATGTATTTATGGCTTCTGCCTACAAATATTTAGGTAGTGAGTACTCAACTAACATGGCTCAAGCATCTTCTACCAATTTTATATTCTTTCCTTCAACAATCATTCTACTGAGGGGTTATAGGAGCTTAAAAGTTATGATTTATTCCTTTCTTCATATGATAAGATTTAAAATTTTTATTCTCAAATTCTTCAATATAATCACTATGAATTGTTAGAATTTCACAACCTAGCTTTCTCTGAATCCATGCGAAGAATGTCCTAAACTCTAATGATTCACTTTTATGAGATAAGAATCTAATTCAAATAAACCTTCAGTAATCATCAACAATAACATAACCCGAGACTTTCCCACTTAGGTTTGTAGTGCTAATTGGTCCAAGGAGATCCATGTGAAGGACTTCTAAGGGTTTGCTAGTATTAATATTCTTTATTGGGTGGAAAGAGGATTTGAATTAATTTTCTAATTGACAAGCATCTCACAAGTGGTCCTAAGTGAAATCTAGTTTGGGTGTACCTATTACTAAGTCTTTTTGAGAGATTATTCTAAGCTCTATCATGCTTTTATGATGTAGTCTTCTACCTCATAACCAGTATTCATCAGTAATAGTGTTAAGGAAAAGAGAAGTAGAAAATTCATTATAGTTTAGATTAAGCATGTAAATATTATTAATTCTTTTTTCTTGCAAAATAGTATTTCTATTTAAGATAATCAGTTAGCTGTTAGATAAAAATTTTATGTTGAAGCCTTTATCACACAATTAGCTAATGAAGATAAAATTATATTTCAAGTCATCTACTAGTAAAATATTTTTAATAATGAAAATTTTGAGTTTTTGATTATACCTGATCCAACCACTTTCCTAGTGGTGTTATCTCCAAATGTTACCTTACCTCTTGCCTTAGCCTCTAACGTGATAAATTGCTTTATATATCTTGTCATTTTCCTTGAACATCTGCTATCAAGGTACCACATACTCTCACTAGGCCTTTTATGAGAGCATCCATAGAAATTCATCAAAGATTAGATTTAAGAACCCAAAAAGGTTTAGGTTCCACCTTATGGATTGATGGATCAAATGCTTGCATATTATGCTGTGATTTATGTAGTTTTGGCCTGCACACTAAATGTGTTATATGGTGGATAGTGCAAGTGTGGGATATATATCCGAGTATGACATAAGAAAAATACTTAAGTCCTGGAAATGGATTCACTAGTCAATATGGGTTATGTTGCCTCTTCCTAAGTTTAAATGATGCATGTTAAGGTGATGGGTTCTAAAATTTTGCAAGTGTAGGTGATGTTTTATTTTCTTTTAAAGTAGTTAATTTCTTTTGCAAAAATTTTTTTGCACTTTTAAGATTTGAATTGTTAAATTTTAATGAATGCTGCCTATCATCAGCTTCATCAACACATTAATTCTTTAAATGAATTTTCTAAATCAACATGAGATGCTTTTAAGGAGTCATGTTCAGTAACTAAAAAAAGATGCTTCTTGATTAGTGCATCAAATTCATCAAGTAAGATCATATGATTGTTACTCAAAGTTGAGTGACCTTTCTTAAGGCATTCATATTCTTTTACAAATTCTAAAAATCAGAATTAAGACTGACATACATTTACTTGAGCTTTCTATATGCATTATGAATTTTTTCAAAAACTTCAAATAATTCATTGTAAGAAAGGTCATATACATTCTATGTATAAGAATGACCAAGATGGTTATATGTCATTAAGCAAAAGTTGGTTACCTCCTCTTCTGCCTCTACCTTAGATGAGTCTAAAGCGGAGTCTGGCCAGAATGACTTTTGAGTCTAATGCTTACTATTTTTGAATTTAGCTTTTTCTTCACCCTTCTTTTTTATTGGGTGAGCTTCAAGATTTGGTCAATCAATCCTCAAATGCACTGGCTTTCTGCATTCAAAATAGATGATATCAGAAGAAACCTTAGATTTTTTATTAGCTTTACCATTATTCAATTGTTGATGATACTTTTGATTTTTCTTTAGAAAGCTTTTAAATTGTCTTATCATTAGTGTTATCATCATCATCTTTTGGTATGAAAATGTCACTTTCATAATTATTAGCTTTTAAGGTTATAATTTTCTCCTTTCTTTTCTCACATGCACTAATCTATCTTTGACTCACTCATTGCTCATAGGCAATGATTTCTCCAATTAAGTTATTAATTGAATAAATATTTAGTTCCTTAGATTCAGTAATAGTTGTTATTTTAGCATCATAGGAATTAGGTAGACAAAATAAAATCTTGTTAACTTTTTTAAAATTTATATGTTCTCTACCTAAATCATGCAGGGATGCAAAATTTAAGTGAATCTAATCTATACTTTAGAAATTGACTCACTAAATTTTATGTGAAATAGTTCATATTCATGGAGAAAAATCATTAACCTAGATTGTTTCACTTCATTAGTTCCGTCATAGGTTATGCAGAGTTTATCCAAGATTTCCTTACTAGTAGTGCAAGTAGATATACACATGTAATATTCAAATTTTAATACACAAAAAAGTAGCTTAAACATTTAGCATTTAATTATACTAAATCTTTAACCTCAATACCCCATTAAAAAAAGGTAGTTTAGTTTTAATGCTATTTAGACAGCGAGAAGGTGCATAGTATCCTTCATGAACTAAGATATACATGTGATAGTTTATTGCTTACAAGAAAGTAAACATGCAAATTTCCTCAAAATTAAAAGGAATTTTATCAAATAAAGTTGGTTAGTGATTGAATATTCTTCAATATTATTATAATTTCCAAAATTAGCTATTTATTATTTTTCAAAACTTTTCTAAAATTTAGTTTTTGAATCTAGCTCTGATACCACTAAAAAGTTTATGAAGGTTATTAAACCTTAAAGAATCATCAAGGCTAACAAAGAGTAGGTGAATTGGTAATTTAAAAGTTTCTTTAACAAAAATAAAATAGTTTACTAACCTTTTTAATATTTGAAAATAGAAAATTTTATTATTCAATGTAGAAGCAAATTAATAACAAAAAGATCAGAGTTCTCAAACACAGTTAATCACAGGAAAATAAAGTGCAAAAATTAATAAGAATAAACAAACCAGAATTTATAGTGGCTCAGTCCAACCTGACCTACATCCACTCACTGGAAACCTCCATTCAAGGTATTGCACTAAAACAAGTACCTCTTCTTTTTCCCCCATAATAAGGTGGAGAAGCCCTTACAAAATCACTTTCATCAACCCATTGTGGTAGAGAACCGAAAGCTCTTCACACCCTGCAAGTGATGGAAGTGTAGCTTAAAGCTTTTTTTCATTTCAGGAGAAGGTAGAGTACCTTAAATCCTTTTTCATCCTTTAGGTTATTACAAAGAACCACAACCTAGTGCTTTAGAATGTCTCCCCAAATCCACCAAAGAATCAAAGAAAATACTTGAAAAAGACAAGCAAGAACCCTTCTTTGAGTAACCTTATGAATCCCTTATAACTCTCCCTCACAAAAGTCTCTCCGTTACTTTGTAAAATAACAGATAGAAAAGTAATTAAATCTGAAGGCTAATGTAATAAATCAAAGAAACACTAAAAAATAAATAAATGATTGGCTCTAGAATTAAATGAAATATAATATGTCTAATAAAAATTAAAAATTATACTTGTAACCATATCTGGAGTGTCTTGAGCCTCATGTTGAGTAACACTATATACATGTGCCAAACCATAGCTAGAGAAACTGAACCACTAGGCTCTTTCTAACCACTATTAGATGGCATCTCTATCACAGAGCAAAAACCACTACCTCTAATAGAAGAACTCTTAACAAGCATATAAAGTGGAATTATTCTCTATCTCTCTACCTATCTAATAGAACATGCAGATCTAAGCTCAAATCATTGAACTAATCCTGCATGTGGACACCTAGCTAAAATGTGTCTAGTATGTCTACACCAGAAACACTATACCATTATTATGTAATACTAACCAAAATGGCTTATACCATAACTATGACATATAGGTGATTCACTAGTAGAACTAGAGCCAGCCACATAACATCTACTAGAAATTTCTACAAACTATTCATTTCTCCTATACTCTGCCAATTAAAATCTACTATTCTTCCTAAAAAATCCAGTGCTAGAAGCCTCACTAACAAATCTCTTTTTATTGTTAGTCTCTCTTGGACTATTCTCTTGCATCTATTGATGTGTAGAAGGTGGTACAAACAAAGTGAGAAATACAAGAGAAAAATTTTCCCTACTAATTAAAGAATTTAACCTCCTCTAAAACTTTTCGTCCTACTAGCCCATCCAGCAACACTCTCCCACCATATATAATAAAAATATTTCCTATGGTACTTTTCTCTCATAAGAATACTACATACCATCAAATGACTTTTCTAGCCTCCTCAACTAGACTTCTACTACCCTAGGGTCAATAGTGCCCTCTAGTATTAGATGATTCAACCTAAAATATTTACATATATTTATTTGTATTGTAACATTGAATAGAAGAAACTCTACTATGTGCTTCCCCCATTATTTGGGTTATCAGACTAGCAAATTATTAAATTATATCAGAACTAACTGTTAGAGAACATTATGTGCAGGAGCTTTCTAACTTAGTCTATCCATCTATCAAATTTGGGTCTAGTAGATTCATAATTATAAAGAACATGCAACAAATCATACGTAATTATAAAAAAAAAAAGAAATGAACACCCATACAGACTTAAAACTCCCCCACTTAACTTATAGATCAAAATCCTATAAATTAAAGACAATTTACCACTAAAAAACTATTAAAAACATTCAAATTGCTAAAATAAACTCAATAATTATATCTCTTCCATTTCATCAATAGGTCAAGTTTCTCATATACCTAATGAAATAGTTATTGCAGTACCAACCAAAAAGATTATTATATCTACTAGACTATGAAATGGATTTTGGAATTTAATGATTTTCTCCAAAAAAGATCTTGAATTTGATTAATTCTAAAATAATTAAAATAATAACCAAAACGTATTCGGTATTTTTTGAAGTTTTTTAAATATAGGAAAAAGTTCATTCAATTAATATTTCCAACAAAGTTGTAAACAAATCATTCACCAATCATTAATGGCTCTAGAGTTGTGTTGCCTCATTTTCGTATGCGATCACTAGGGATCCACGTAGACTCCAGATTAATCATTACCTATAATCAATTCAAATCTTATACCAATCTAGACTTCAATCAATTCAAGTTCAAATCAATTCATGCTTCAAACCCATGTAGACAACCTAGTCTAATTCAAAATCCAAAGTCCATTTCAAACCTTAATACTACCTATGATCAAGCTTCAACCTTATACTAGCATTTATGATAGTCTAAATGATCATAAATGATTTGGATAACTCAAAATTAATCAATCAAACCCAAAATCTAGATCAAACCTAGAAATCCAAACCAAAATTCAAGGGTAAAAGGCTAAGTCCTGAAAGCTTTTTCCATTGAATTTTCAAACACTTAAAAACCTAGTCAAATGACCTTTGATTCAAAGTATATCAATTGCAAATTGATAAGGCACATATCTAGAGGCTACCATCTAAATTTGAGCCCTTTCTAAGGTCTCTAATCCCAAAAATTGAACTAAAATCCAAAGGCTATAAAACTTTTAAATATTTACAGCCTATGCCACTAGACCTATCCCCTAGTGGATCCTAAACTTGGAGCCTTCTCCAAACCCTCCAACCACTTCCAGACCCCTTGATTATGACTCATTGAATATTTAATTATATTTTTGTGGACCCACTTTGACTCCCAATTGACTAGGGGTCAAAATGACCAAAATACCACTTAAGGACAATTTTGGAGTTTCAATAAACTTCAATATGTCCTTTAAAAATCAAGCCCCAAAACCTTCTCCAATGTATCCTAATCACCATTAGGAACACATTGGACTCAAGCCCAGACCTCGATTAATCCTGGTTGACCAGGTCGACTCTTTTGACCTAAGTACCCCTTAAGCCTTTAAATGTGTTATTCCAACCTATTTAACCTATCAAACCCATTTTAAGCTTCAAATCAACTTCAATTCCATTCAAACTCCACTTACCACCTCCCTTAGTTATTTAGACTTGATTGGATCCTTTAACTCAATCAATAGTTGACTTAGTCAACTAAGTCAAAGTTGAGTCAAATCTCCACAATTTGACCAAGCTACTACATAAAATCAATTCAAGCCATCCAACCTATTTCAAACTTCAAATCAAATCCAAATCATTTCCTGGTCATTGGTTAGTCAAGTTATAGTGAGTTTGACCAATTCAACTCACTAAGACTTGGTCAAACTCCCACTTATATGCTTTCATATATTCAAACATCAACCTTCAAGCCTTAAGTCCACCACCCCAACACCCATGTCATCCTCACATGCCACCTCACCTATTATTGACTAGTTGACTGGTCAACTTAGTCAACAAACTCCTTTAAATGGCTTAAATGTTCAAATGACTTAACCAAAACTAACCAACTCTCTATTAAATTACCTAACCAGCTCAAACCCAATCCCCTTATGCCACCTCAGCTTCCATATGTCATGGGGACCAGTAAAACCATCAAACCTAGGATTTTGGGTGGTCAAACTTGGTCAAATGACCCCTTAAACCTAATCCCTTTTAATTCTAAACCATTCCAACTGTTTGATCAAACTATAAAACATTCCTAGGCTATTTTCAACCCTTGGATTAGGATCAAATAGCCTTGATCATTACTCCCCATGTGCTCTAAAAGACAAATACCTTTACACCTCATGTCCTTAAGCTGTCCTTCTCACAGCCTTTCCAACCACTCCCAGGGCATTTGGCAACATCCTAGCATGCCCTCCAGTAAATCAAGATCATCCATTGAAGCTAGAGAGACTTAAATAGGGCAGAACCTAAAAAATGAGGCTCATTCTAATCTAACCCTTCTCTCTCCACTCTAAGCCTCTCCAACTGAGTTATCTGATCATTCAACCCCTCAAGCACATATCCTTCACTTCTTAAGTGATATCTTGCTAGTATGATCCATTTCTAACTAGTCTCCTGCCACCTCATGCACCTAATCTATCTAAGCCGATTTATAATCAATCTAGGAGCTTTCAAGCCAAGGTTTGTTCTATAAAATGGAGCGTGGAGAGTCTACAAATGCAGCATGCCATTAAATGGGTAATTCTATCAAGTAAATGAAGTATAATCTCAAACCCTAGTCTAGGATACACTAGATTAAATAGATTTATTATAGCACATTTTAAGTTCTAAAATCACTTCCTCGTTGATTATAATCACATAATCTATCATTGTTTAAAATTTTAAGTCAAACCATTGATTTGTTTGAAAGAACAAGCCCAAAAACTCATTTTAAGGCTCAGTATGCACAGGTCGTAACTATGTAAAATCATGGTCATTCATCCTTTGATTGATGGTGCAGAATTTGTTGTTCCACAGCTCTATTTGACCGTGCAGATCGATCCACAATTAATTCCTCCGTCAGGCTCAATTTGAGCCATTGATTTTGAATGGGGGTTGATCCGATAGTTATGAAATCACGCTGATGTGGTTAAGTCACCGCACGGTTCGAGACCACGCCACCGCTAATCATTTGGCATAATTGCATCAACGCGCAATCATGCTAAATGATTGCAACAGGCGACAATCAATGGCCATGTTTCTGTGGCCCAATGATCAAGTGCCATGTGTTTCATGCCAGTGTCGCCGGCGTTGCCAAACCCATTAAAAGATTTAAATTTTAATTTTAAAACATTTTAAACTCTTTTTTATAAATTCTATAAAATTAAATATAATTCAAAAAAATTAATTTTTTATATCAAATTACTCATAAATTTAAATTCTTTTAAATAAAAATAAAACTATTTTAAAATTATTAATATATTTTAAATAGTTTTTAAAACATTAATTTATTATAGTTATAGATACATTAAATTTTATTAAATATTTTTATAATTTTAAATTTTTATATTTTAAATTGATAATATTCAACCTTTATTTTAAAATAATTTAATTTAAAATTATGTTTAATTAAGCTCAATTTTGATGATTTTATATCATTTTTTTAATTAATTACTATTTAATGTTTATTAATATTATTTTGAATAATTTTAATATTTTTGATGATTTAAACATGTATTTTTTTTTATATATTTAAAAATTTCTGAGAGAACTTTAAGACTAATTTAATTTTATTTATAAAATTAATTTTAAATACTTTATTATTTTGTACATTATTTAAATTCTTATTAATCTTAAACTTTAAAAATTAAACAATTTCAAATTAAATCAAAAATTAAATAAATATATCAACAATTTTTGAACTTAAATTTATTTTAAATTATTAAAATTTTAATTTTAATTTATTTTAATTATTTAATTTTTTTATTTTATTAAAATATTTATCTAATTTTTAAACATTAAAAATTTATTTTTAATTACTTTGAAATTCATTGGATTCTCTAAAATATTTAAATTATTTTTGATGATAATTTTTAATTATAATTTAAAAATTATATACATATTATAGATATATATGTTATATATTTTATTAAATTTATTTTTAGAATATGTGTATTTAAATCTTTAAATTTAAGAGATCCTATGAAATTTTAAACGGTGATTGGAGCATGATTGAATATAATTTATGCGGAGTGTATGATTAATCAATGTATTATTGGTTATTATTATATTGATTATAATTATAATTTTAATTTAATAAATAAATGATTTGCATTCTTAGGGTTACACACACTTAGCTTAGGGCTTCCTAGATTGGGGAATGATTGTGTTTATGTTGCATTGATGCTTGTCCAAGGGTTAGAAACTTATTGTAATTCAACCATAATAGTGACAACCATTAAGGACAATAATTAGGATAGTTTAGAAAACTTAGAAGATTTTTAGAAATTAGAATACATCCTCTTGACTTGAAATTTGAACATTTAACTTAGAGAAATGTCGAACCCATAGGAAAATTTTTTGAATTTTTAAAATTTATATTCCTATTAAATACTTGAGCTTAAATCCTTAATTAATCCTTGAAACATTAGAAATTCTAAATAAATCAAATTTAAATCAAAAAATACATAATGATTATTTACCAAAATATAATTTCACTAAGAAAATATAAAACCCTTTAATTGATAGCAAATTAGATTAGTTTATTTTAATTTAAATTCATTATTTAATTATTTAATTAATTAGTATAATTAATAATTTTCATTAGAATTTTGGTGGTGAGCATTTTGTTATGATGCAGGTTTGACTTTAGTGAAATGTGATAGCTGATTTAATGAGTTAGTGGTAAGATGGAATGCATATGGTGGAAATACTATGCCTGTGAAGGATGTGGAAGGGTTTCTAGAGATAGATAATGGTTCTACTTATGGTCCATGGATATTGGTGAATAGGAAGAGCAGTAAGAGATTGACCCAGTTGAAGAAAAAATGTGAAGTTTGTAAGAAAATAGGTGTACACAAGTAAGGAAAAATATGGTGGGGGCAGCTGTAGTAAATCATGCTATTTAGAATACTGTTGTTCCTGTGGAGCTAGAATCAAATGCTAAAAAAGACCAACTTGAAGAAGGGGAAATTGATGCTGATCAAGAAATGCTTGTGAAGGAAATGCAGTTGGAAGCAATATAGGAGGAGATGGTGCAATGCACTGATAAGCCAGTGGAATATGCTAATGGTTCGGGTATGGTTTCTATACCTGATAAGTCCTTTTTTAATGCAAGTATGAATAAATTTGATATTTTGGGTGTGGATGATGTGGAAAAAGAAGTAACTATGGTGAGTAGTAGAAGTCTTGGTGGGAGTGAAAATAAAGGTGAAGATGCTGTAGCTATTGATGGGAGGTTTGGTAATTCTGAGGAAGGTGGTGGAAAAATTTAGATTGATGGAAGAATGGGTAAGGTGGAAAAGGAGATTTGTTTAAATGTGGATTTGGCTAAATGCAAGCTAGCTAAAGAGCTCAGGTCCTTGGGGCCTATTAAAGCTAATCAGCATGGAAGGATATTTGATGGGGAAAGTAGGAGGAGAGATGGGGGCTCTTCCCCCAAGAAGGCTTAATGGAATCCATTGCTTTTTGGAATTATAGAGGGGAAAAGAAGAAGGAAGCCTCTCTTTATATGATGGAACTTTTATTATATCCAGTGAACGTACGCAGAGGAACCTTCGGTTTTAGGCAAAAAAGCGTCTGTACCGAGTTTTTTGAAAAAACTCGGTGCATCTCGGTACTCAGTACTCGGTACTCGATACATGCGCTTTTTTTGCCTAAAACCGAACGTTCCTCTGCTTACGTTCACTGGATAAAATTAAAGTTCCTTTATATGAAGGAGTTTATTAAAGATTATAAAGTGTTTTTTGTGGGATTGGTGGAAACTAAAATCAATTCTTTTGATAGAGTTTCCTTTGAAAGATTAATGGGTCCTGATTGGAATTTTTTCATTCTTCTGTCTAAAGGGTTATCTGGTGGTATCATGATATTATTGAGGGCAGATTTGGCCTCCTTTTATATTGTAAAGACATCAAATCAATGTGTGATAGGAGATCTTAATGTATTTAATAAAGTGTGTGGATGATCACTACTATATATGGGAGAAAGGAGGTTCAGAAGGGGAGAATGTTATGGGAATGCATTCATAAGTATTCACATAAGAAGCTTCCTGCTATTATTGGTGGGGACTTCAATTAAATTTTGTCCCAAGTAGACAAAAAGGGTGGGAGGAAGTTTGTATTCTCTCAGGGTTCTTTGGAAATGTCCAAATTTATGAATGAAAATGATTATCATGAATTTGGGGTGGTTGGATCGAGATATACTTGGTGTAATAATAAAGTTGGTGGGGGGAGGATCCTTGAATGATTGGATAGGTGTTTGTTGAATTCCTTGGTTATTGATAGTATTAAAATTGCGGTGGTGAGACATTTAGCCATAGTGGCTTCAGATCATAGCCCAATGGTGCTGAAATTATTTGAAGTAGTTATAAGAAAGAGGAGATGCGTTAAGTTTGAGGATGTTTGGTTATCCTTTAAGACATCATCTCAAATTGTGTCAAGAGGGTGGAAGAAGACTTATATGGGACATGGTATGGAAGTGCTTAACAAGAAGTGTAAAAGAACTTTGAAAGAATTGTATTATTGGAGTAAGTTCAAGTTGAAGGAATTTTCAAAGGAGAAGGAGAGATTGAAGGCTGAAATTTTACAACTTCAAGAAGAGGAAGTTAGGGACGGTTAGTTGGAAGGAGATAAATTGTGGCTGCTTAGATCAAAAGTTAAGGAGCTGAATGTCAATCTTAATTGTTTGAATACTTGATGGAAGCAAAGAGCAAAGGTTAATTGGGTTGAAGAAGGGGACTCCAACACAAAATATTTTCATGCTTTTGCCAATGCTAGGAGGAATGTTAATTGGGTCTCTCAAGTGAAGAATTCAGATGGTATGCTCACCGAAGATCCAAAGGAAGTGGATGAGGTATTTTTCAATTCTTTCAAAACAAATGGAAGGATAGAAACTGCTATTTGGAAAACTGGCCGAAACCCTGGATGGTTCTGGAAGATGATGACAAGGAAATGTTGGAGAGGGAGCTTTCTGTTATTGAGATTAAGGAGGTTGTTATGAGGTTGGGGAATAATAAGGCTTCGGGACGTGATGGGTTAACATATTCTTTTTTTCAAAAGCTATTGGGAGATCATTGAAGGGGATGTTTGTAGAGATGTGAGACAATTCTTTTTTTTTGGCAAGATGAGTAAGGATTGGAAAGTTACTTTGGTTGTCCAGATCCCTAAGTCTGTCAATCCATTAACTCCTTCTGCCTTTCGTCCCATCAGTTTATGAAATTCTATCTATAAGATAGTGGCTAAGGTACTTTTAAACAGACTGCTAGTGGTGATTCCAAAGATTATATCTGAAGAGCAGGTGGCATTTGTGAAAGGGAGATCCATCTCTGATCATCTGTTATTAGCTCAAGAGGTATTCAGTAAATTAAGGCATTCAAAGGCTAGCATTGGGTATTTGGCTATCATGTTGGACATGGACCAAGCATACAAAAGTATGTGTTGGTTAACTCTCAAGAAGATGATGGTGGAGCTGGGATTTCCTGTAAGATTTCTCGGCCTGGTAATGGAATGTGTCTCGGATCCTAGATTTTCTATCTTAATCAATGGGGCTAGATCGAATTGGATTGAAGGGAGGAGTGGATTTTGGCAAGGATGTCCACTCTCTCCATTCTAGTTCATTATACTCTCACAGTTGCTATCCAGTGCTTTCTTCAGTAGAGGATTGGATATGGGAATCAAAATTTGTACCAAGGCTCCAAGAATCTCACATCTTCTTTATGCAGACGATGTATTGTTGTTTTCATATGCTAAAATAAAAAATGTTAAGAAGGTGATAAACATTGTTAGAGACTACTGCAAATGGATCGGTCAGAAAATCAATCATAAAAAATCATCCTTGATTTGTGGCAAATCAGTTTTGAGAAGAAGGAAGATTCAAATATCAAAAATTTTGGGATTCAAAATTGTGGAAGAATTTGAGTACTTGGGAATTAAAATTGCTCTAAGGAGATTAAGAAAGGCTGATTTCCAAATGCTATTGGATAAATCTATGAAAAAGCTAAATGCTTGGGGAAATAAATATATTTCTCCAGCCAGAAGATTGGTTTTGGTAAACACAGCTCTTCTAGCTCTCCCAGTTTTCTTAATTTCTCATTCTCTTATTCCATTGACTTTATTTGGAATAAAATGGATGGAAGTCATGGTATGCATTATGTGGCATGGGAGTTATTGTGTAGACTGAAGCAATGTGGTGGTTGGGGTATTCAATCTGCATTGGCAAGGATAGGTCCGCTTAAAGAAAAATATGCATGGAAACTATTGAAAGAACCAAATTCCTTGTTTAACAGGAACTTGTTGGAAAAATATGGTGAAAGGTGGTGGAACAAGGAGGAGTTTAATGGTGGATCTCCTTCCTGGAAGATCATAACAAGTGGTTGGAAATCCCTTAAAAAGTTTTTAAGGTGGAAAGTGGGAGATGGATCCAACATTATTGTATTGAAGGATGTTTGGATTTTGGACAAGAGTTTACTTAAAAGACAACTTTTGTTGGAAGCTTTAATGATGAAAATTTGGCTCTTGACTTCTTCATTGAAGATGGTAGATGGGACATCATAAAACTCAGACAATTCTTCAGAGATGATCTTGCCAGGATGATTGGAGGAGTGCAGATCTTTAATTTGTTGATGGAAGACCGTAGGGAATTAAAGCTGCAATTGACTAGTAAGTCTATCACTGCTTTGTTAATGGAAGATGGCCTTAAGGATGTGAAGGCAGGGGATCCGGTACCATGGGTTCATAAGCTAAATATAATGCACGGGTGGAATTTTTTTTGTGGCGTCTTTATAAAGATGCAATTCCAACTGAAGAATTTCTGTATAGGAGAAGGATTTCTGGGAACTGCTTATGTCCTATGGGATGTGGTGTGATTGAAGATCTCAATCATATCACTTATATATGTTCAATTCTTTTGAAAGCCAGTAATGTATTAAGAGAATGGGGGTTCAGAATTCCAAAATTCAGTAATTGGGATAATTGCTTGCAGAGACTTAAGAGGTTAGCAGATGAGGACATGCTGATGGCAAGGATCTATGCTTCTTTATTGTGGTTTATTTGGACTAACAGATGCAAGGTGAAACATGAAAAATTGGAATCACTATTGTGATGATTGCGATTTTAGTTCTATGTTTTGGTAATTCGGCTAAATAGGGTGTATACTGCTCGGATCACTGGGATGCTTATCAGTCTGTGGGACTATTTTCAGATAAATGGCATCCCCCTCCTCCTGAGTGGTTGAAGATAAATATTGATGCAGCTCTTAAAGAGAATTATGAGGCAGGTATTGGATGAGTTGTAAGAGATTATAAAGGAAGGTTTTTTTTAGCTTTTAGGCATGGGAAACTGCATTGGGATATAGCACAAATGTAGCTTTCAGCTTTCAGGTCCTTGAAGGAGGTTTCGCAAGATTGGATACAAGAGGCTAAAGGTATTATAGTTGAAGGTGATAATAAGAATGTTCTCCAACTTCTTCAAGAATTGTATAGCAAACCAAAGAAAGTAAGTGGGAACTTGGAAGATGAAGATCTCTTATTTTTAAGCAATTGTAATAATGTTATTTTTAATTGTGTTGGGCGTAATTGTGATAAGTTAGCAAATTACTGTGCTAACTTATCCTTATCATTTGATTTTGTTTGGGATTTCTTTTGTGAGAGCAATCTTCCTTCTTCATTTGTTTAAATAGTAAAGGAAGAAAGTGATAGGTTGGTAGTCTCTCAATAGCTTGTACATAGGCTCTTTGATGTTCTAATTAATTTTGCTACTAAGCATTTCTCAAAAAAAAAAAGATACCCAACATATGTTAAGGGGCCAATTTATAATAGGTTCTAGATGTCGACCCAACTTCTTAAACTCAATCTAATTAACGTCCCAACCACTCAACATTAAAAGACTGGACTCATTGTTTTGAAGCATTTAGGTGGCTTAGCTTGCTCCCTATTCCCGGCCAGGTAAGTCCAGATTTGCATTTCATTAGCTAGGTTCAAGTTACTAATTTTCAGTACCAACTTTAGACTTAAGTTCTGAGGCAAGATCAGGATATAAGCCCTCAACCTCTTGGAATTGAATCCAAACTTTCTAATAAAATTGACAACTCAAACATAAATCTCTCTAAATCAAATTCAAGCCTAACACTTAGGATAGGCTGGGGTGTTTCTGAAGTAATTCAGAATCTCAAAGCACCTCCTACTCTTTCTCCTTTGACTCCAAAAATAAGTGCTAAATTTGATCCAATCCCGATTAAAAATTCTAGTCCTTACCTCTTTTGACATCCAGCTTTGAAAACTTAAATAAAATTTCTACTGCTATTTTAATTTAGAGTATTCATAGAAAACTCCAATCTTCTACGATGTAATTACCAACGAGGGCTTGTGCCATAGGAGATTTAGAAACCCAGACCAGCTTTTTAAAATCAAGATTTCAAAACCTTTAATTAATTATCTATGTGAAAATCAAAATTCAACGATCATTATCATCATTTTCAAATGATCAATTATGATGTATAACTTCTTTCCTCGGAGAGATATATCAATTACTATTGTGATTTTGATTATGAAATTAATGATCTTATTGAAAGCTCGTTAGGGATGTTAGGCCCTCTTGAACTAAGTCCCAAGCTAATTAAAGAGAGAGGTGATTTTAAAAACTATAAAATCAAGGATAAAACTCCAAACCAAAATCACCACAATTAACGTGCAGAAATTAAAACGTGGAAACAGTAAAAAGAAAGAACACACCAGATTTATAGTGGTTCGGTCAAACCTTGACCTACATCCACTCCTTGGAGGCACCCCAAGTATTGCACTAAACTAGTGTCTCTCCTTTTGCCCCCACGGCTAGGCGGAGAAGCCCTTACAAAATCACTTCAACCTTCCCCGGTGCAGCGGAGTCGCCGGGTCCTTTGACACCAAAGAGATCTTCTTCTTTGGTAAACTTACCTCGAGACAAGCTTTGAATCCGATGGTACTAAGGTGCGAGTTCGCCGGAGCAACCGAGTGGAACCCCCTCCACACTCCCTTGAGTCCCCCCTCACAGGATCTTCTCCCTCTCTCAAACTCCACCCTTTCCTCTCTCCCTTTCAAGCTCTCTCTTCTAGTTTCCCCCACAAGAACGAAGCTACAATGGCTGCCAAAGACACTTACAAAGTGTCATGCCAAAGCTTAAATAGAAGCTCTCAAAATGAGCTCATTAATGCAAGTTGCCGACATTATCGTCCAGGCCGATAGGCATATCGTCCTAGCTGATCAGTACAAATTAAGCTAATTAGCCCGGGATGATTTGGGACGATCAGAAGAAAATTGGTTACATCGTCCAGGCCGATCTCACGATCGTCCTGACCGAACCTTAGTTTCAAATAAGATTTCAATCGTCCTGAGCATCGCCCTATTTTTAAGCTGGCCGATATAGATCGTCCAGGCCATCGTCCTGGCCGATCATTCGATCGTCCCGGCCGATGTGAACGTATCAATCAACCATTAATGCTCCCTTGATTTCCTGATCAATTAAGGCATAATTTGGTAATTTCATCCAGGCCGATCCT
>NW_021554972.1:146054-184716 GCF_001605985.2 Dendrobium catenatum
CCAATTGAGGTTAGATGAAAACCTCCATACTTGCTCCATTGTCTCCTCAGCTCCAAGCTACACACTGGGAATGACACATTGCTACCCAAAACTTTAATTACCACAGAATTTCTCAATACATGCTTATTTTTCTCCTCCATCTCTGAATTCAGCAAAACAGTAACCCCATCATCTGATAGTTCAACTTTTTCTCGGTTCCACTTGATCTTGATGTGCTTCGGCTTGGTCCACGCATTACCCACCTCATCCCATCCTTTTGTTTTTGCATTATCCGTCACCAATCCTTCAACTTCCAGATCCACACCATGATTATCACCAAGATCAAGATCATTCACACATTCTTAAAACTTGCAAGAATCTCTATCCTCTTTCGAACCACGAATATTAACAGAATCACCATCCTTCGACGAATCAGTTCCAGATTTATTAAAATCAAGATTCAAAATACCTGACCGCGCTCGATCATCACATCTCACATTTGCTTCATCTTTCATAATCACCTTCTTCCCCTTTCCTTCGATCACCGACAGACGAGACGGAGGTCTCATCCCTTCTCTGATTACAATCCCATTTTCGCCTCTACCACCATTCCGAATCGACACTGAAGGTCACAGAGCAGCCATAGCACTCAACAAGGAACTTCGATCATCGTCCGATGGCCGCGCCACCCACCATAGAAAAAAAGTGGGAACAAAAAATTTGAACAAAGGCAAATTTCTCTCTCTAAGATCCCAGACGTTCTCTCTCTAAAAATTTCTTATCGAGATGTTTCTCAATTCTGATGTTGTCTTACTCACTAGGCAATTCAAAAGCTTTCTTAAGAAGAAGTAAATGCACCATCAAAAGTGGAATAAAGGTAAGAGTAGCAAAAATTTTAAAAGTTCTACTGATACAATTTATTTTGAATGTAGGAAGCCGGGACATGTTAAAGATGATTGTCCTACACTTAAGGCTCACGTACCCAAGTAAGGAGAAGGGTGGGAAGAAACCCAAGCTTAGGAAGGACAAGAAGCGGTTCCAAAAGGAATTTTGGGCGGATTCTACATCTAACGCTTCTAAGACTGAAGCTAAAGAGGAGACAACAAAATTGTGCTTGATGGCGGATGATCATCTTGGTCAGAGTGACAAAAAAAAGGTATGTGAACTAACCTACAAGTAATTACTTGAAGTTTCTTAACAAATTCTTGCATCATATAGGAAACTTAGGAAATTGCATGCTAGTTTGAAATTGGAGTTTTTAAATTTGCAAAAAAGAGCATGAAGCTAAATTTAAAGATCACTCTACACTTGATAGCAATTATATGTCTTTACTTGATGAGTTTGATTTGTTAAATAAAAAACATTCTGAGTTGGTCATTGAGCATGATTCATTAAAAGTAAAACTTATGGAATTGGAAAATGATAATCCATCATTGCATGCATCACATAACTTTAAAAAGAAGTATAACCACCCGAATAGATTAGTAAACCCTTTTCTTAGTGTTAGATATTTTTTATGTGGCATGTTAGGACACATTTCACATACTTGCACTGTTCACTGTAGTACACAATGGGTGTGGAGACCCAAATTATATGATTCATAACATAACACACATGCATTGCATTCCTCTTTCCATAAGAAGCAACTCAAACTTATTTGGGTTCCTAAATCTGAAGATTGATAATTTTGTAGGAGGGCTCTCATAAAAGGCCTCATGAGAGCATGTGTACCTGGATAGCAGATGTTCACGACATATGACTAGAGATGTAAACCAATTCATTTCGCTGGAGGCTAGGGATGGAGGCAAGTTTACTCTTAGAGACAACACCACTAGGAAATTAGTGGGCACAGGTATAATTGAACACTCCAAGAACCTTTTGATTCAAAATGTTTTGCTTGTTGATGAACTGAAACACAACTTGCTCAGCATCAGTCAACTTTGCGATAAGGGCATCATCATAAAATTCTTGGCAAATACTTGTATTATTAGCTTAAATAACAACTTTATTTTGCAGGGAAAGTTGATCAACAACGTTTACATGCTTGACTTAAATAACATTGAATGTGCTACTTCATTTTGCTTAAAAAACTATTACTGATGAGTCGTGATTACGGCATAGGACGTTATATCATGCCAGTATGAAAACCCTTAGAAGAGTGACCCGAAAGGACCTAGTTAAAGGTTTCCCCAAGCTTAAGTTCACCAAAGACCACATGTGTGATGCCTGCCAACTAGGGAAGCAAGTTCAATCCTCTTTCCATTCTATTAAGGACATTAGCACCTCTAGACCTTTAGAAGTCCTTCACATGGATTTGTTTGGTCCCATTAGCACTGCTAGCTTAAGGGTAAAAGTTTGTGGATTTTTTATTATTGATGACTACTCAAGATTTACTTAGATTAAATTTCTATCACATAAGAGTGAGTCTTTTGATGAGTTTAGAACCTTCTTCACTTGGATTAAAAAAAAATCAGGTTGTGAGATCTTGACCATCTATAGTGACCATGAGGGAGAGTTTGAAAATGAGAGATTTGGTGACTTTTAAGAGGATAAGGAGATTAGTCACAATTTTTTAGCTCCTAGGACCCCTCAGTAGAACGGGGTAGCTAAAAGAAAGAACTAAACCTTAGTTGAAGCAGTTAAAGCCATGCTTGCTGAGTATCCACTTCCAAATACTTTTGGGCTGAAGCGGTAAACACAGCTTGGTATGTATTGAATAGGGTGAATGTTAGAGCCAAACTAGATAAGACACCCTATGAGATTCTTAAGGGTAGGAACCCAACCTTTCCCACCTCCATGACTTTAGTTATAAGGTTTTCATTCTTAACAATGGGAAGTTACACTTAGGGAAATTTGACCCAAAATATGATGAAAGAGTGTTCTAAGGATATTCAAGTATTAGGAAATCCCTTTGGGTATTTAATAAGAGGACATTGGTGGTGGTGGAGACTACTCATGTAGTGTTTGATGAATCTAATCCTAAGAAGTCCAGATTTGAGGATGAAGATGATGTTGGAGATATTACCCAAGGTGTTGAAGGTTTGGATAAGAGGGTATAGCCCCAAAATACTGAAGGAGTAGGTGAGATTACCCAAAGAGTAGAAAATGTAAATTTGGAGGAAACAAAAAAACCTACACATACTTTGCCTAGAGATTGAAGATATTCTTCAAGTCATCCCAAAGAAATGATCTTAGGAGACCCTTCTGAAGGTGTTAGAACTAGGCATGAACTTAGGAAGGAAGTGAACCACTTTGTCTTTATCTTAATGACTGAACCATCTAACATTAATCAAGCCATGTCTGATGAGTTTTGGATCTTAGCCATATAAGAGGAATTAAATTAATTTGTTAGGAATGATATTTGGGAGCTTGTAGATTGACCAAAATGATAAAGTATAGTTGGAACCAAATGGGTCTTTAAGAATAATATGAATGATTCTAGTGTGGTGGTTAGAAATAAGGCGAGATTGGTGGCTAAGGGGTACAACCAAATAGAAGGAATTTATTTTGAGGAGACCTTTTCCCCTGTAGCTATATTGGAAGCCATTAGAGTGCTTCTAGCCTTTGCCTGTTATAAGGGATTTAACTTTTTCCAAATGGATGTTAAAAGTGTCTTTTTAAATGGGGTAATAAAAGAGGATGTGTTTGTAGAGCAACCACCAGATTTTGAGAGTTCCCAATTTCCAAATCATGTTGTTAAATTAAAAAAGGCCTTATATGGATAAAAATAGGTACTTAGAGCTTAGTATGAGAGGCTTAGCATATTCTTAGTAGAGAGGTAGTTTGTTAAAGGGAGCGCAAACACCACCCTTTTTATTAGGAAAGTAGGAGATGAGTTACTCATTATTTAGATCTATATTGATGATATACATTTTGGATCTTTTGATGAAAAGCTATGTGATGATTTTTTCTAAAAATAATGAGTAAGGAGTTTGAGATGAGTATGATGGGAGAGTTTTCCTACTTTTTGGGGTTTAGCATAAGACAATTAGATGATGGAATCTTTCTAAATCAATTAAAGTACATTAAGGATATTTTGAAGAAATATGAAATGGATAAAGACAACCCAATAAATACACCCATGAACTCCAGTGTTTAATTGGATAAGGACCCAAATAGAAAATTTGCTGATCAAATGAAGTACAGAGGAATGATTGGATCACTACTTTACCTAACTATTAGCAGACCTGATATAGTGTTTAGTGTTTGTCTCTATGCTAAATTTTAAGCTGATCCTAAAGAATCCTATATGATTGCAGTTAAGAGAATTCTTAGATACCTCTTAAGGACCCAAAACATAAGAATTTGGTATCCTTGGCACAACACTTCATTTGAGTTTATTATATATTCTGATCCAGGTTTTATAGGATGTAGGGTTGATAGAAAGAGCACTTCTGGGACTTGCCAATTCATAGGACAGTCTTTAGTCTATTGGTCCAGTAGAAAACAAAACTATGTTGCACTTTCCACTACTAAAGCTGGGTACATTTCTTTAGAAAGTTTGTGGCCCAAGTCCTTTGGTAGAAGCAACAAATGCTTGATTTAGGATTATCTGTAGGCACAATTTCAATCCTTTGTGACAACACTACTGCCATTTGCATCTCTAAGAATCTAATCCAACATTCAAGGATCAAATATATTGACATAAGGCATCACTTTATTAGAGACCATGTGACCAAAGGAGACATTGATTTACACCATATGGAAACTAAGAATCAATTGGCTAACATCTTTACTAAACGACTAGCTTTCTACACATTCAACATCTTAAGGACCAGATTAGGTGTAATTGACATAAATGCATGAACTTGATGTTTATTAAACTCTGAATTTTTTTTTGATCTATTATTTATTTATTTTTTCTTTTATTCTTACTAACTATAGTTTTATTTATTAACGTTTATCATTCTTTTCATATTTTCATTTTTGTAGTTTAAATTTACTTATTTTTTTTTTATTTTTTTCACTACTGAAATGATATTTTGTGCCATATTTTTTTTTAAAAAAATTGTAGTCAATGTTTGACATCTCTAAATCAGATAAAGGGAGAAACACCGTTGATTGATTCCCTTCCTCTAACATCTTCTAGTGGTGTTTTTTTTTTTCTAAACAAAAGTCCATCTCAAATTAATAATTGGACTTTACGATATAGATTTTTTCTATCTTGCTACAGTAATCTATCTTATATAAATAATGTTCAAAGTCATTAAATCACTCTCAAGCTTTCATAATCATGTCGTTGTATTTATCATATGAATTTAATTCTACATTGTGGTTTACTCTTCCTTGTATCAGAGAGTGAGTTTTTTCTTCTCTAATATCTAGAAGATATTCTCACAATTGAGATTATTTAAAAAGTTTCAAAAGGTATCTAGCTTACAAAAAGAAAAAAAATAGTGACAAGGGCATAAAATGATCCCAAAAAGAAGAAAATTGAAATGATGCACAATGACTGGCAAAAAAAATTAAAAAATACACAAAGTGTATGAAAAATTAAAATATGTGGAAAGTGCGCCAATCAATTGACAAGAGGCAATGAGCATACAAAAAAAAAGTTTCCTTCTCTTTCAAACATTTATATTTTAGAAGAATTTATGTGTCACTTGATATTTTCAAAAGCTTGTGCTTTAATGATTGTGACTAATTACTTTAATATATTATTATATAAGATATTTTTTTGGAACCAAGTTTTGAACATATCTCTCTTTCTTATCCAATTAATTTTTCTGAGTTAGATCCTTATTTTCAAAAGATGATTTTCCTTATGAAAAGTCTTAGTTAGGGCTAACATGATCGGTTGTTCCATAGTTTTCAAATTTCGACGATGTTAACTTATTGATTCTTACAAATTTTTTAATTCAATCACATGGAGAATTTATCATATTCTTGCATTGATAAAAAAAAACTTTATTTTTCATTCCTTTTGTCATTTTTTTGTGATGTAGCAAAGCATCTATTTTGTAGTTTATGTTCTGTTTCTTTTCTCTTTCCCACCTCCTTTTTGTGATTCCAAAAGAGGGAGTAGTGGTAGTATTTTGTTATACTTTTTTCTATTTAATATTTTATTTTGAGTAAAATTTGAACTTCTTGATTTACTGCCTAAATTGTTTTTTATTTTCCATCATCAAAAAGGGAAAGATTATTATGAACATGGATTCAAGAATTATAATTTTAATGATAGCAAATATTTTTGACAGTTCTATTTTTCTATGACTTCCTTGCCTACAAATATTTCAGGTCCACAAGGCCAATTGCAAATTAAGCCACTGTAAATTGGGCATATTAGAATAGAGTATGTCTGTAAACTTTCGTTAATTTTTTTTACCGTTTCTTGAGTCAATTGTAAACAAAGTGAGACCCGACGCTAAGTAAACTTAAACACACACACTCGGGCAAAAATTCTATCTATTTTTAGAGTTTTCTATTTTTGATCACATCGTTCGGGATGATCCCAAATTAACCTTAACAATCAATTAAAAATAAAAACCCTAATAAGGGCATGCTGGTTAAGGCAGTCATAATTAAGCAAATAATCTTGGAGAATATTTACATCTTCCTTGATGATAGGCTCAAATTAGAAAGAATTAATTAGCAGTTTTTTTAGGCATATTTTATTTTTGGACTTCATTCAGGAGATAGTCTTTAACAATGTATAAGAATTATGCCTAAATTAGTATGGTAATTAAGTAAAGCAATTAAGGTTTGATTGTTCAATCATATCATCCTAGATGATCTCAGGATCGTATGGGATGATCAGTTAAAAAAACATTTATTTCATCTTGGACGACCAGAATGATGTTCTGGATGATGTATATTGATTTGTACTAATCATCCGGGATGATCCTCTAATGTCCTAGATGATCAGGTATTTCTCTATCATCTAGAGATGAAATTAGGGCGATGTTCTGAATAATATTTAATGTTTTGAACTAATTATCCTAGATGATCGTGAAATTGTCCAAGACGATCAGTTTATTTTTTCATCATCTAGACATGCAATCTGGGCAATGTTCTAGAGAATGCTCAACATTTTTGAACTAATCATACATGACGATATCCTATCATCTTGGACGATCAGAACAAACAAGTTCTTTAATCATCCAGACTCCCTCAGATTGTCCTAGCTCATTAAGCTAAATTTGTACTGATCGTATAGGATGATCGGCTAATCATCCTGGATGATAATGTCAATTTATTATAATTGAGAGAAATTCCAAAGCTCTTCTATATAATACCTCTTGTTTACCCAAAATTGTATCTTTTGTTGTTGTATTAACCTGAGAGAGCCAAGAGGAGAGGGAGAGTAAGGGAGAGAGAGAGGAACTTGTAAGGGGGAGTTTATGAGGGGTTTCACAAAGGTTGCTCTAAGCAAGGATCTATGTTTTATTCTCTGGTCGTCATCCTTGGTTCCTAGAAGGTTTGAGAGAGGTTTACTTCAGCAATTGATCAAGGTTTTTTGCTTACTTCAGGAGGAAGCGAAAGGAGTCGGGTTCTTTTCCTGATTTAAGAGGAAGCAAAAGGAGTTGGGCTTTCTTCAAGGAGGTTTGTACATGCTTCTCCGCCTTACTGTGAAAGCAAAAGGAGAGTCACTGAGTTTAGTGCAATACGTAGAAGAGAGGCTCCGGGGAGTGGACGTAGGTCAAGTTGACCGAAGCACTATAAATTTATGTGTTCTTTATTACTATTTTTTTACATTTAATTTTCGCACTTCAATTTTCTTGTGGTGATTATTGGTTTGATTTAAGATTGTGTTTTTATTTGAGAAATTTTAAAATACCAATTCACCCCCCCCCCCCCCCCCCCCCCCCCCCCTCCCCCCGTCTCGGTTAGCCTTGGACTAGTTCACAAGGGCTTAACATCCCTAACAAACTTTTACACGCAATAGTGCCTAGAATTACTACTAGAAAAAGAGATAAAAGAGCATTGGGCCATGCATGTACTCTAGAATAATTATGTCCTATCCCTTCAACAAATTTAGTTATTAATATAGTACCATTCAAATCAAGTTTCTTATTATTTCCAAAGGTGAATTTTTGTAGATATATCCATAAAAGGAACCAGACATGAGAATTTTTCATCATTTGGCTTGAGCAAGAATCAAAAGAATCAAATAAATAGATCCATAGAACATAAATAAGTCTACAATATATCTATATTTCATACAAATATACCTATAGAATGTAGAATAATCCTATGTAAGAAAGGATTTATCAAATTCCATTTCCCTGAGTTGCAACAATTCATTGTAAAGATTTAAGTTCTAGCAACAAGGAAATGCTCAATATCCAAGTGGCTTACAAATTCTATCTTAATCAAGTGCTTTTTGGAATGTCTCATGTCTTTTAACTGTCCCCATAACATCTTGATTGTATTACGTACAAAAATACAAAGTTTTTACATGTTACTAAGAAAGTCTTGCCCTAGTTCTTCCATAGATATTTTATTTAACTATAATAGTATCAATGACCAGGGTCGATGCAGAGGAAATGAATGCAACTGCTACTAACATTACTATAAAATTAATATGAAATACTAATACTAACAATTTAATTAGTTTGATACTAAAAAAATGAAAAATAAAACAATGTGGAATAAATAGAACATTGGATCATTTCTCATCTCTTATTCCAGGGATCTTATGGAGTATGTTCTGGTAGGATCATATAAATTATTCTCCTAAGAAAAACTAGCCTATTCTATCTAACCTAAATAGACTAGTTGTATGCAGAGACATATTGTGTGGTGAATTCCATAATGGCAGGTGAAATCATATGTCTGCATGGACCAATATTAGTTAAATTCACACACTCCTATAATCCATCCTCTAAAAATGTACTTCAACTATTCAATTCATATCAAATAAATAATAATTCAGAGTTGAATAGAAGTATCCAAATAATATGCATTATTTTGAAATAATCTATTTATAGCAATGAAAGAATATTTTTTCTCCTTGATATAAGAATTTTTAAATATCTATGATCTACCTTCTCTGTAAACTATAAAAGACACAAAATATATTTCTTACATATTATTGAAAAGTGTATTAGCAAAAATACGATAGTAAAAAAGAGGCAATACAAAAGTAGGTAAACTAGAAAAATGAATCAAAGTGGATTGACCGACACTTGATCAATAGACAGAGTTAAATAACTCTAACCCTTATACCTTCGAATAAATACATTTTAATAACTCGGAGCCAATAGAGAGGCCAATAACTCATAGTAATAAACATAGTTCAATAACTCTGAGTATCTGGTAGAGTTTAATAACTTTCATATAGAATGTGTATATATTACCAAAATATAACTTCCTCCACCCCTTTCAATTCTCCATAGAATCACCCATGTCAAATTCAAGAATTTTTTGAATTACCCTATTGGTAGGCAGAAGAAAACTCTACTAAGTAAAAATACACCTTTTTTAAAAATAGTCAAATTATTAGATTCTAAAAGCTTTTGCATAGCTTTCATGGGTAGCCTACTGGCTTCAATTTCAATTCCTAAAAAAAAATAAAAACAATATAGTCTATCTTATTAGACTTGATTTGAGCTATTGTCCTAGTGGTGATTTTCAACTTAGTTTTAAGATTTGAGACTAATAATTTACCATTTATCACAATATAATATAAGTTTTTGTTTTATGTGCCTTCTCTCAAATTTTGTTTTGATAAAATAAAATCCTCAACTTTCTAGTAAAATAATAACTAGAAGAAATAATATAAAATATACCTTAAAATAGAAATCTAGGGTTGAAAACTTGAAGTTGGCCGACGGTTTGGGGTCGGATTGGGTCAGCGAGGTCGGACGTCGGAGTGCCGGTCGGATCTGGGTCAGTGGTCGGAGAAGTTTCGTCGCCGGCGGTCGGAGAACCTTCGTCGGTCGTGGTCGCACGAGTAGAGGCGAGCGGAGGCGAGCGAAACGAGAGAGAAAGAAGGAGAAAGAATGAGATGTGAGTCGCGGGAAAAAATTCTAAATTTTAAAAATAATCCTTTTGACCCTTAAAACTTACTTTTAAATGTACGTAAGCCTTTTTAATGCATACAGATCATTCTTAAACACAAGCAAAAGTGTTAAAAACAAAATTTCAATAATTTATCTGACTTCTACTCAGTTCAGTCTAGTTTGAACAGCACTCTAATCTTAGGGATGTCACACTTGTATGTTATTAATACACCTCCTTAGGGAGCATTGTGATTATATAAAAATAATGAAAAAGGAAGGTTTGGTTGTCCCCTTTCCCTCCCCAATGTTTATTTAGAGTGTTGGGAATTCTTAAATTATTTGTTCCTACCTTTGCGATCATTCTCGAGAGTTTTAAGTATCCTAAAGCTACTCTATTATAATGTCTTTCATTAATTTTCTCAATTTAACATAATTTTCTAAGTTTATTTATATCAAACTATTCTTTCATTAACCACTCATCAAATTCTACCTTTGATCTCCTCTCGACTTCTTAAATTTACACTTTACTTTAAATATATTTCCTACTGTGACTATTTTTTTCACTAATACCCGAGATTTTCATCTACTAAAAATTTTAGTTATAAATTTCTATAATTTAAAAAATGAAAATATAAAATTCTAAGAGGATTAACCTTATATATGGTCTAAGTAATTGATTTAATTTTAAAAATTAATCAAATTGAAATTCCCAATATTATTTATATCTTAAACAATCAAATAAGATCTAGACAAGATAGGATAATTAGTGTAATCCACTAATGAACCACCACTTGATAATGATGGTTAACCTATCATAACTATAGGCCAGTCCTAAATCTAAGAGTTAGACATATTCAGCCAATCAAATGCTGAATTAACTACATATAAATATCATTGTGAGAGCTTGTTGATCAAAATAATCAATCATCTAGCTAAACAATTTAGGATTTTGATGTGATTCAGGCACTTGAAAGATCAAAATTTATGAGTTCCAAGGCAAGAATCTAATACTTAGACTGCAATGTCTGACAAATTTAAGTTAGGATGAATTGCTCAAATAATAGAATCTCTTTGTAGAAGTTGAATAATAAGAAATAAATTGGATGAAAAGTGTAGGAACACCTAAGAAAATTTTATGATCATGTATCAAAGGAAATAATCTAGTTAAAATGTGCATGACTAGATTAAAAGAGAGATACTTTAATCATATGATATTTAATATTAATATAGTCAAAAGGATATGACTATATTGAAGAAAACATTTAGTCATAGTTCATGATCACACTACGAATGACTAAGTAAAAAGTGTATAACTAGGTTAAAAAATCTTGGTCAAAAGAAGTATAGTTAAAAGAGTATAACTAGATTTGTCCAATGAATTAGACAAAAGAGAATTACTAAGTAAAAAAAGTACAATCAAAATTAAATGTATTAAATCAAATGAGAATGAATCAATTATAGGAGTGCTTAGATTAAGGAGAAGCTTAGTCAATAGATATGACATAAAAAGATAAATTATAATAAAAAGAGCATAATTATATCATGAATAAATCTAGTCATATGGGTATGTCAAGATTTAGAAAGGACATCAACAAGGAATTAAGCCAAGCTAAGATTAAATTGGGCATTTCATAATAATATTGAACGGTGCTATCAAGAAGGTTAATCAAAGTGATTACCATAAATAGCACAAAGGTCATGTGATAGTTAATGTCATTTATACGTAAAATTATCAAGGGTAGGAAATTATAGGATCCTATGAGTGTGGTGTAGAATGTATAGAAGATTATTAACCTATTAAGAATAACAGGTTTTTTAATGTTATAATAATATATAAATTCCTAGGCTTGAAGTCTAGGTATGATATAATTAATCAAGTATAATAAAATAATTAATTAAAAAGTGTAGGTTTAATATGAAACACTTATGGCCATTGAATATAGTCAACACTAAAATTCATGAAGAAAAATATAAATGACCAAGAATACATGTTTACCTTTGAAGTCTAGGTATGATATAAGTTTGAGATTCTATGAGACATGACTTTTAGCCAAACTTCATCTTTGAAAACATAGGAGTAGCATGTAACATTGATATGCGGTAGAAGATTACGACGAAGGTTTAATTTTTTTTTCGGCTTCAAATCACCAATTTTTAATGTTGTGATCTTTCGATGACATATTGTATGAAGCTGCATTAAAGCATGTAAACAACTAGAATATTATAAGGAGCATAAGAGAAACAACTTTTTATTGAGGGAGAAAAATAAGGGATATAACATTAGATGTTGTTGAGTGTAGATTAGTTGAATTGAAGTGTTTGTTGTTTATTATGAGGATGAAATAAGGGAAATAAATATGCAATTTTGGTTGAGAAGGAATTAAGGTAAATCCTAGTACAAGTGTTAGGGTTAGAGTCAAAGTTGTATGTGTATTATTTAGTTAAGGATATTTACTATTAATATAGAGAAATATATCAGCTTGAAAGACAATATTCCTACAAGTAATAACTTTACATGCAGATAGATTTTGGCATTTATAACCTTTATGATCCAAACTATAATTAATAAATATAGGTGTAGTTTATCTGAGACAAAATTTGTTTAATGAATAAGGGTGTAACTATGGATAAGAAAGACAACTAAATATTTTGAAGAGAACTTATTAGGGTGGTTGTATTTAGAGAAATTGACATAGGGATAAGTTTGGAGTGGTGGGAGAAGGCAACTAGTAAATAAGATATACTTCTATAAGCATTGTGTCTACCAAAGCTAGTATGGTAGGTTGGCATCAAGAATTATAGTGTAAATATTTCAGACAATGTGATGATGTTTGCATTCATAGCCACTATTCTATTTGATAGTGTAAGAACAACTAATTTGAGGGATGTCACATTGGAAATAAGTTGTTATAATGTGTGGTTGGTGTATTCACCACCACCATACACCTAAATTATATATTTTGAGTTTATTATTAAGTAGTCATTAAACAAGATGTTTAAAATAGAGAAAGTGATAGGTGTGTTTTTTAATTTCCTGAACATTATACATACCTAAGAAAAATAAGAAAAATCATAAAAAAGAACATAAGATTTATAATTTTTATTTAAGATAATTGGGGAGGATACGAGCTTAGAGTACAAGAATTTGTAAATGATAATTAGTTGCTTCTAACTTAAGCATAGGAGGATTGATGTTTTGACTTGAAAAAGGAGCTAATAGTAGGATGATCATTAGCTAGTAAAAATGATGTGGATGATGATGGATGACCTAACCTATGTGCTAAAGTTTAGGAACTGAACATAGTGTAAGAATATCAATTAGATGTGATGGATTAGAGATGTGATGGAAAATTTAATTGGATAGATTCCTTGATTGTTGTGACCAGGGGATAGAGTGCAATGGATCTTTTGATCCCTATATAGCATAACCTAAAGTATCACAAGAGATTAATGTAGCATGAATTCTTAGGAATAAATTTTTGTACAAAGAGAAGGTTATGAAAAGGATTTGAAACATGAAAGAGTTGAGGTAATATGAGCTTATCGGTTGGTGTGGGAAGAATACCTTGCCAAATTTATGACATTAAAAGAGATTATACATTATAAATGGTCATTTGCTAAGGATCATTATAAGCATAAAGTAGTCAAACTTGTGATTAATCAATAATTAAATAAGATGAAGCTTTGAAATTTAAATACTATTCTTCAATGGAATTAAAAGCATTTGGGAAATGGACAATTAATTTGGTAGATACGTTAGATTTGCATGATGCTAACATTTGAATGCAATATGCTATGATTTTTCATATATTTTATAGATTGTGGTAGAGATAAGAACTTGAACTCCACATATTGATGTTTGCGAAGTTATACCTTCAATGAATTATTAAGGGATGATGCCCATGCTTGTGTTGGTGGGGAAAGAGCACCCTCAACCACTTTAATAATCATAGCAAGTTAGGTATATTATGCGACTATATTAGCTAAATATAAGTAATTTCAAATGTAATATTCAACTTTATTTGAGTATAAATAATACAATAAAGATTGTGACGATTCACTGGTTATAATATAGTGTGAATGTCAATCTTAAATGCTTGGTAAGTGAAAAGAAGACCATTAAGAGTATGAAGAATATCATTACACTGGTAGCTATTATTATGTTGACCATTGATTTAATGTTTGAGAGCTATTGGGTCATAGTGTGAACCTTTGTTTGAATGAAATGAAGCTCATTTATGAGCTAAAAGATACTAGAATGATTGATGGATTGAAGCCTTCTTTTTAGGGTAATTCATATTTCATAGAAAGATTCTATAGTAAGAATATAGGGTAATAAGGAAGATGAGATGATATTGTGGCATAAAAAGTTGCATCAAGGTTTTGATTATTGAGTATTAATATGAAAAAAATATTTATGAGCATAGTTTTGAAAACTGGACTGGACTGGCTCCTTCGACCAATTTAATTGGGAACTGGTTTTATGGTCGGTTCGGTCCTCCTAAAAAACCATTCAAGCATCAAATCGGTTAGAAACACATGTTAAATTAATAATATATTTAAATAATTTATTTTAGTATAAAAAATTAATTAAATATTAATTAATTTAAATATCATATATTTTATTTAATAATATAATTCTAAAAATTTAATAATATTAAATACTAATAATCATATCGAAATGATTCCATTACCCCATGTGGACTTTTAACCCATACATGAAAAGGTATATAAATAACACAACATAAAACTCCTAAGTGATGAGAGACTAAACAACTAGTAGTTTTTAATTTCAACAATGTGTGCATGAGGCTTGCTTCAATGAGAATTTGTTAGAAAATTTTTGTTTAGAATATTCAAATAAAAATAATCATAATAATTTTAAAAGTTCTTAAATTTATAATATTGAAATAAAAATAATTATTTATAATTTTAAAAGTTCAAAAACTTTTATCTAAATAAGAAATTAATGATATTAGAAAAAATAAAAATCTAAAAAAATAATAATGTATGGATTTATAAATATAGTTTTATAATTTGAAAATTATATATAATTTATAGATGTAAACTATACCTAAATATATAACATAAAGCAATTATTGATATTAATATATATATATTTATATATAAATATAAATTTTTATTAAATATAAATTAAAATCAAAGATGGGAATATTTATATTTATATTAGTATATATATATATATATATATATATATATATATATTATATATATATATATATTATATATATATCTCAAAATCTTAGAATTATAAAATTTTTAAGATTAAATTGGCATTATTATGTTAATTTTTTTATTTTTTTAATAATATTAATATTTATTATATCATACTGTTCAACCCTGGTTCCGTGAACCTCACCTTCTTCTGGTCCATTGTTCGGTCTGGTTTTCACAACCTTCTTTATAAGAGGCGATCCCATCAACTTGACAATTTATTTGGTTGGTTTATAAGAAATTCTATTAAGATAGCCATCAAGTCCATTAACCTGAAATAGTTTTATGATTTGTATTCTCAAAGTTACTTGATCATCAGTGATGTGTTGACTATTTAGAACAAATTTGATATTATTCGAAAAAATTTTGAGTTAAAGTGGATTAGTTATTTCAACCATTTTAAGAAGGGCGAAATCAAGATTATGAAAATCAAGTCGGACATAAAACTGAAAGGAGAGACAAAAGGATCAATGGGGGTTGAATTAGATGATGTAATCAATATTAAATTAGTTAAATAAGATTTAAATGATACAATAATGAAGTAATAATATAAAAATATGATTAATAAGTAAATTAAATTCATATATAAACAATATATTCTATAATTTTAAATTTAAATTAGTTCAATATTTAAATTTGATTAATATTTAACATAAGTTTAATTCACATATAATCTTCTAAATTTAATATAAATTATAATTAATTTATGCTATAAATTTAGATATAATTTATACCTATAGATAATAAACTAAAATCTTATTATAAATTTGTATTTATAACACTACCAAAAAATTGAAGTTTTCGCAGCCTTTAATAGCAGCGGTCGGAAAACTGGTGTTATAGAAGGGTATAGGCAGCGGTTTTAACCGATGCTATTATATTATTATAATAGTGGATTTATCTACCGCTAAAGCCGGCATTATATTCCTCCCCATCTGCCCTAACCTAGTCATTCGACCGCGCGAGTGCTCGTTCACTCGCTGAGTTCGTCGTCGCCTCCGAATCGCCATCGCCTCTGAATAGCCATCCATGACTGAATCCACTGGCGTTGACGTCTAACCCATTCCCGTTGCTGAATCAGTCATCGCCGACAAATTTTGGGTCGCCATTTGGTTGCTCGCTCTTAGGTAATTTCCAACTCTTCTCATCTACCCTAATTTGTGTAGTCCGGCAGCCATTTTGTAGCTATTCTTAAATTTACTAAATTCTTGAAAGATTCTTGTGATGCATTTAAAATTTTATGGTGATGCCCTAAATTTCGCATGCATGTTCGCCATTTAGTCGCTATTTCAGCATACAACTCGCTCAAGTGGCTTTTCTGATTTGTTAATTGTAATGTGTGATCTCATGATAAAAAATTGTGCAAAGTTTGGAATGCATTATGCTTGATGAAAAACAAAGTTGTTCCTAAATTATCAAAAAAAATTTGTGATGCATTCTGCTTGATGGAAAATTAAATTGTTCAAAGTTTAGAATGATATTTTACTTTTGATTAGATTAAGTATAATTTTAGGAGTTTAAATATTCAATTTACTAAAGCTAGCACTCAACTCGATTTTTAAAAGGTTTTTTTTTTTTTGGATTTGTAAATGGTTGCTTGTAGAAATGAAGAAAGATAGGGATAGCTCAAATATAGTTATATTCTTGGAAATTGTGGAGCAACAGTCAAATTCTTGAAGCTTAAGGAACAAGTTATATATGACTTGTGTTTCATAAGTGATAGATGCTATGAAAGATACATATGAAATAGGACTATTTATAATATATGAGTAATGTTATTGACTCTAATTACTATAATAACTTATAATATGTTGTAAAGTCCAAGACTTCTTGTTCATACAAAATAAACAAAAGAGAAGCTCATACTTTAAATATGTATCTTGCTAAGGGGGATGGGAAGTTAGTTCGAAGATTGAGTTAATTTTTGACTCGGATCGATCTTGATTCAAGTCTAGTAAAGAGCAAGATCTTTGTCTATATGGTATTAAAATTGATTTTGAGCAAAAAAATAGACAAAATATCCTCGAGATTAGGGTTGTAAATATTTGACCCAACCAAAAATCGGACCGACCTGAGAAATTCCTTTCTTTAGATAAAATGTGTGTGGTAAATATGTATATCAGTATATTTTTGCATGTGCCAATTGTTCTTTGTCATTGGAATCTTTATGTTGAATAATGAAGTTGCACAAACATGTTTCGTAGAGATATACAGAGAGAATTTTCTGTTGCATGTGTAGGAAAATTTGCTAAGATGAGCTAATTGGGTTTTTTTTTTAGAAACTGCTTGGAAATTATTTTCTCATTTTTGATGGATAAGAGCTGGATGTCAAAACCAAAATGGAGTAGTGATTATATTGAAGGTGATGAGAAATTTTTAGAATTTGCAAGTCAAAGTAAAAAAATTCAGCATAAAAAATTCTATGTCCATGCAAATTATGCATTAACAGGTATTTTCATTATGTAAAAAATGTCAAGTTGTATTTACTCTCCAAAGGATTTTTTCATGGATATGTTGTTTGGAATCGACATGGACAGGAACATGCTTTTGTAGCTGAAGTTACAATATCATAAACATGTAATGATACTGGTAATGTTATTGAAGTACAAACTCAAGGTGAGCAGCCTAGAAATTGATATAGAAGGATTGTTAAGAGACATTCTGCTCAGGAAATGCCAATTTAGATGATGCATATAATGAAAATAACATAGATATGACAAATGATGATGTGATGAAATATGATGATTTATTGCTAGAAGCAGGAGCAGAATTATACCCTTGCTATAAGTCATTCACGAAATTATCCTTTATCCTACATTTATTTTGTCTGAAGTGCTTACACTCTTGGTCTGCAAGATCTTTTGATCAATTGATTGAGTTATTGATTGAAGCTTTCCTTGATGGTTCTTTGCTACCTAAGAATACATATGAAGTAAAGAAGATATTGAAAGTGTTCGATCTTAGATATACAAAGATAGATGCATGCCAAACGATTGTTGTCTATTTTGGAAAGATATATCTAATCATGAGGTTTGTCATATTTGCGGTTCTTCACGGTGAGCTGGTGCTAAAAGAAAGTACATCTAGAGGAAAGAAAAATCAAATGAAGTCTGCTAAGGTTGTTTGATACTTCCCATTAATTCCGCGGCTTCAAAGATTGTTCAAAAGCAAAAAAGTCTACCAAAGAGATGATATTTTATATTTCTTTATTATTAATATCTTATTAATTTCATATTATTTTCAGGGGCGCAATGATGATTCATCCAATGCATGATAGTCTTTTGCAAGCTTATGTTTCTTATGCTAATAAGTTGTTGTTTTTATTTTGATGCTTTGAGTTGTATGGACTATAGAGGATATTTCATGTATTTTTGAACTGATGTTGTTATGACCACTTGTACATGAAATGGCTTTATTAGTTTGACTTGAAAGCTGTTTGGTTGCAACTGAGATTTGTTTGATGGTTATTTAGTGGAGAACTTACTGCAGGCTGCGATGCATTTCTGTTTGTTGTTTTTTTTTTTCAGGGTTGCTTTGCATCTGGATTTGTGAACCAGATGATGCTTTGGAATGGTTATGTGCACCCTCTATTTTTCACTATGTCACCTGGGAAACACCTTTCTATTGGGATGCTAACTTGAATTTGTGACTCATATCTTGGGGACATTTGTAAACTTTTTTATTCAAAGCTAGTTATCCCTTATTTGAGTTTGTTAATTGAACTATTGTCCTTTATTTTTTTTATGAAAATGCCATGGAGTTGTGTTAATCGTATGTATTTTTGCCTATGATACATCATTGTTTTGTCTGATGATATAAGAAAAGACAAAGATGAGAGACATCATTGTTCTCCCTACAGTTCGTCATTTTGATGAGAGTTAATATCATTTTTTATGCTGTTTGTTAGCAAATTTATTAGTATAATGGTGATTTAGCAGCTATGATGTCCTTATTTTTCATGCTCTTTAAAGAGTTTGACAAGAGCTCCAATTTATGGTTTAATTATGAATGCGTAGCCAATGAGCTTTCTAGAGTGGTGCACCTCCAATGTTTGGTTTCAAGTGGGAGTAGGTTTAATGCCATTGAGCAATATGGATGACTTGTGGATGGAATCCTCTGCAGGCAACTTTTGTTGCTTTACATTTACGACTTTAAGTAGCATGTCTACTAAAATAAATGAGTAGATCGGTGCACCTCTAAAGTTCCCTTATTTGTTAGGATTTTATTTTTTTTTCATTTGATAGATGCTTCGGTGATAATTTTAGAAGGTTGCATGTCTTGTATAACTTGTTTTCTTGGCGTTTGTCAGTGATTTTAGAAGGTTGCATGACTAATACATCCTATTTTTTCATTTGATAAATGCGTATTCTGGACTCTAGAACTACAATAGAATATGAGAAAATGAATGAATTATTATTATGTAATGATTTTTTAATGGAGCTTAATATATTTTGTTTGTTTGGTCTGCAAAACCTGCTAAAAGTTTTACGGGTGTTTGATATGTAAAATTCGGTTTTTTTAAAAAAAATTTTTGTCTGTTTCATCGTTATTGGTTTAATCCTTGTCAAACGTTTCTGCTTAAAGAAAAGGTTTTACCCAGGCTCTTTGTGTTTGTATTGTAGAAAATTGTCGGGTTTATGTTTTATGTTTTTTAAACATAACGAGATTCTAGGGGCCATCATTGATGACAGATAGTGCATACGGTCTTTATAGATATCTTATTCATATGCTTTGCCCCAAACTTAGAAAATATTATTTGCAGAAATTGTGGGGACGGAAATGGCGCTTAAAACGGGATCTCACAAAATTACCTTCAGTAAGATTCTTCACAGTTAAATTTCCTCACAACCTATTTTTTTCTCATTTTCAACTATCGGTGCAAACTTGAGACTCGGATATTTTTTGCAATGGTCATAATTTCTTTTGGGAGTCTGCAGTTATTACGAATCCCACAGGCGATTTATTCGCCTCACGACGGTAAGGTCTTGGATATTATCTGGCAATAGCTTACGTAATCGGTGGATTCGTGTTTTAGCGTCGGTACTAACTCAAATTTGTCTTAAATTTCTCTCACCGCCGATAACCAAAAAGCGTGTCGAATTTCCTGGTTAGCTGACGGTAAAATGTTCTTAACAATGGGAATGGTAAACCTTGGGGATTAGAAACATATTCACATTTCGTAGCGGAAATCATGAGCCAGCGGTCATAAAACTTGTGCAATAAAATTTATTTGTTGTGGCGGGTTAACACCAACTTGCCTGGGAATATGTGGTGACATGTTTGGTGCTGCGAAGTATTGAGTTTTTTTGAACAAAAAAGGAAATCGGATGGATGCAGCAAGAGAAATTAAAAAAAATTATAAGGGATGATGTATGACAATTATTACTCTACGCATATATGTAAATACCTAAGACAATGTTATGGCATACTGATTAATTAGTACCAAAGCCAGAGACATGAGAGAGTAGGGAAAAAAGAAGATGGGCAGTTGATAATGCTATATCTTTCCATTTCGATTCTATTATTGAGTTGTCATTTCTTTTTTATCAATGGTAATCTGGCCACACAACAGAACAATTACGAAAGCAAAGTCCCGGCAGATTTAAGTTTCATGTGGATGGCTTTTTTCCTACTATTTTTAAGAAATTTTGATTTTAGACAAATTAAAATTTTTTTGAACTAAAAGGGTTTTAAGAAGCAGTAAGGAAAGCCGTCCAAAGAACCGAACCTAAGATTATTGTTTAGGAATTGTTTTTTATTTGCTTCTTGAAGTAGCTTTTTAAGTATAAAAGTAAATTTTTTGTACTAAAATCTGCAGTACAAAATGAAAAAAAAAATAAAACACATCAGAAACATAGATCGTAACACAGACTTTTTTTCTATTTCCAGAACAAACTTCTTAGTTGAAACAATTTTTTTACTAAAAGTTTCTGAAGAAGTAGTAAAGAATTATCCGCCAAACGATCCCATAATTTATTTGGGACGGCTTTCTTAATGGCTTCTTAAAGCAATTTTCTAGGTTATAAAATTTTACTTGTGAAAAAAATCTGCTTTAAAAAATAAATAAATAAAAAGTCGTCCCAACCATGAAATCCAAACTCTTGTTCAGGCCCAAAATGTAGAGAAGGGTTGAAAGCAAAAAAATCTTCTCAAGCCGCATGGATGAGCAGGGAAGGGACTACAAAGTCCATGCACATGATTCAAGATAAGTAGGACAGACAGAAAATAGATTATGAATCTCGGAGATTAATCACTCAGATTATATCGGGCTTTTATAACCCTGCATACTATATATTATAAATAATACTACAATTGATAATAATGTTATACTATTTTTTTCAGGAGTAATAGTGGAGTAATATATTCATATATATATTATATATATATATATATATATATATATATTTATATATTGAAAAAAAATTAATCAAGTTGTCTAAGAAAATAAAGTTGTAAGAAAGATGAATTAAATGAATCCTTAATCATAAAAATTTAAAATTACTCACAACACAATAAGCAAAAAAATCAAAGGACAAAAATCCACAAAAATGGGGTTACAAAATAAAACTTAAATAATTCAATAAAAGTAACTATTCCATTCATTAGAATTTATTGGGTAATTATGGAAGAGAGTTTATGGTGTTTAGGATGGTGATATCAATACGGATCTTTATAATATTTTATGATTTATCATTCATTGTTTATAGATTTTTTTCTCATATTTTTGTAAGTATCCCTAAAAGGGGTATAAATGATTTGATCCAAGCTCGAGCCATCTCTAGCTTGAGCTCCAACTTGATTAATTAATTGAATTCGAGCTTGAGTCCGAGCTTAACTCTTTGAGCTAAAGCCAGCTCACAAGCTAACACGTTTACAACGAAAGAGAAAAAATAATTACGAGCCTAACAGTTATTAAAATAAAATAATACAAAGAATTATATATATATTAAAAGATAAATATTAAGTATTCATTTCATATAAGAAATTATGATAAAATTTTAATATTTTAACAACTTTTTACTTGAACTTCTGAATTCTAATATATTTTAAGTATAATTTATATTAATTTTTTTAAAGGAGTTGGCTCGCAAGCTAACGAGTAAATATATATTAAAAGATAAATATTAAGTATTCATTTCATATAAGAAATTATGATAAAATTTTAATATTTTAACAACTTTTTACTTGAACTTCTGAATTCTAATATATTTTAAGTATAATTTATATTAATTTTTTTAAAGGAGTTGGCTCGCAAGCTAACGAGTAAAGTCAAGGCTGGCTCAAACATAGCTTATTAGCTCATCTAATTTGACTCACATGCCATTTATTAAATTGAGCTCGAGCCATCTCACGTTCCAGCTTAACTAACTCTTCAGTCTGAATTGATGCCATTTATTGCGTGGGACATGGATGCTATCATTTGGCTGAATAGAAATAGATGGCAAAAATATGGGAGGAGAATAAATAGATTTTAGAAGATGAGGATTTCCAAATGATGAAGCTTTTTATTTATTGCCTCAGTAGTTTAAACAAAGGCATTCACATTATCTCTAACAGTTAATATAATAAATAGGCATGAAAAGAATCAAAATTGGACTCAAATGATAACTGCTATATTGTTTGAAAACATAATGTATGATAATTCCATCTTACACTTTTAATTGCTACAAGAGCAAATTCGAATGCTTTTTTGTCATAAAAAAGCCATTGGATTCATTAAGATATAGTTCCCCATCAACTTTTGATTATAAAATAATTGTTTTGGTCAGATTGACAGAGTAATCTTCATCAAACAAAAGCTTAACACAACTCCATATGGAAGCACATGATTGAGTTTGTCGAAGAAAAACAGTGAAAGGTAGAAGTCAATGAACCAAATGAGAGAATAACTATAACGGAAGAGATAATATTGGAGGTCAACTAATTTTAGAAATGTTAAAATAATATTATAACCAAAAAGAAATTCTACAATTTGTCTTGGAGGTAAGGCAGGTTGGCTTTTAGTTCAAAGGCATCTTTGAGAACAAAATTATCGAGAAAGCCAGAAAAGAGTGCCTACGGCTGTAGATGTGGCATTTGCGAAAGATGTTGAATCTAAAGCCGTCGGAAAGCTACTGGAATTTTTTGTTGGAAATAAGACGTCATAAACCGCCGGAAAGCCGCCGGAAAGCCGCCGGAAAATTGACCGCCGGAAAGCCGCCGGAAAATTCCGCCGGTAATAAGTGATTTTCCTGTAGTGTAAGGACGATCAGATTTACAATTAGTAACTATTCGATAGGAGTCAGGTGTTAGAACCAGTGTCACTTGGAAGTTCGGGTGTTGACAGTCTGGCCTTGAGCAGAACAAAGGGCCTTCAGCAGAACGTCGGGTCTTAAACAGAATGTTGGGTCTTCAGCAAGACGTCGGGTCTGAACGTCAGGCCTTAAGCAGAACATCGGGTCTGAGCGTCGGGCCTTAAGCAGAGCGTCGGGTTTGAACGTCGGGCCTGAATGTCGGGCCTTAAGCAGAACGTCGGGTCTGAGCGTCAGGCCTTAAGCAGAGCGTCGGGTCTGAACGTCGGGCCTGAACATCGGGCCTTATGCAGGTCGGGTCTTAAACAGGATGTTGGGTCTTCAGCATGACGTCGGTTCTGAACGTCGGGACTTAAGCAGAGCGTCGAGTCTTAGCGTCGGGCCTTAAGCAGAGCGTCGAGTCTGAATGTCGGGCCTTAAGCAGAACGTCGGGTCTGAGCGTCGGGCCTTAAGCAGAGCGTGAGGTCTGAGCGTCGGGCCTGAACGTCTGGCCTTAAGCAGAACGTCGAGTCTGAACGTCGGACCTTAAGACGGTGGTGCAATGAAACTCCGGCGGCGGTCCGGCAAAACTCCTGCGGTGGTCTGGCGGTGGTCCGGCGAGGCTCCTGCGGTGGTCTGGCGGTGGTCTGGCGGTGGTCCGGCGAGGCTCCTGCGGTGGTCCGGCGGTGGTCGAGGAGGAGCTTCTTCCTTCTCTTCCTTCCCTTCTCTTCTTCTCTCTCTTCACTTGGATCTCCCATCATGACAAATGAGGGCTCTATTTATAGATTTTCCGGAGTGACATGGCCCGTAAATAGGCGTGAGATCAAGGGCTAATAGGGAGTGATCGAATGGACGGCCGATGCTGAATCCTATGGTCGTGCACCATTCATTGGATATTTTATGGCCTTAGTGATGTCGGAATTTGGTGATCTTGGTCTCGTTGGATTCGTCTCGTCGAGCCGTTCGATTCGAGTATAAGCTCGTTAAAATTGGACACCGTTTGGTAACTCAAACAGTGTTACGAAGCTTCCAGCAGCGCTTCGGGTCCTTTATTTTGGCTCATTTGGGCTCGGATTGAGTCGAATTTGGTGTCGTTGGATTCGTATTTCCGAGACGCTCAGTTTGACTGTAAGTTTGTTTAAATCGGAGTTGAGATGGTTTCTGAATTAATTTTTGAAGTTTCCAACTCAATTTTGCATCAAGATTCGTGCCTGATCAAGATAATTTTTTGATGATGTATCAGTTCTCAAAGTTATCTTTATCTTACTACAAGCAAAGATTGAGCTTAAAATAGAGAGAGAAAATGGAATTGAGAGAGAGATTCTTGGATTAGCTAAGATTTAAATGTGATAGTTTTTTGCCCAAAAGGGGAAAAAGATGTTATATGATTATCTGGTAAGTTTGTATTTTATGCTTCTATGTTAATGAGAACCTCCTGTTTGGAAATTTCTATATGGCATATAAATAAAGTATTATATATTAGAAGCTATCTAAAATTGAGCCAATTAAATTCATGATCTATTTAAGAATTAAATTATTATTTGACTTATGTGGCATCTCATTTAAATACAAATTAATTGTTTGTGTAGAGGTCAAGTATTTATTTTATTTTAATGATGAGATGAAATAAAATTAAATACATTTGAATTATAAAAGGGTCATAGTCTCCAGTTTAAGTGGAGAAGTTCTCATTTCTCTCAATTTCTATCTTGAGTGAAAAGAAGGGGTCTCTCTCTCTTGGAGAACACCACTTCAAATGTGGAAGATCGAAGACCGTGATTCTACATTTCATTGGATTCATATATGCTTCGGATAATTCTTCTCGATGATTTGGCATGTCTTTCAGAGATGATGAAATTATTTTTATGTCTCCTTTAAATCCTAACACCTAGTTGGTCTTGCCAAGACTACGAGATGAGTAAATAAGCTTTTATTGAAAAAAAAAAGCCTTTAATTAATAGAAAACTGTGATATGTTGATCTCTAGAGATAAGCAAGCTTATAGCGAACCAACACCAATGCCAATTGGACCATACCCAATACACCGAAGCCCTAACCCCTCTCAAGAACCTAAACTTCTTTCCCTTCACTTATCAGGAATCACATAAATCACTTGATCATCACCTGTAATCTTCCAATCTCCTATGTTTGGTGCACTTCATCTCCTTTAGCAATTTAAGGAGATCAATAGTTTGTTCTGGCATCACATAGCCACTTATTCTCACATTTTCAGTCATTGGCAAAAATAACAAGCCCACCTCCCCATTTTCTTCTTCCTCAACCAAAGGCCACCGAGAGCTGCAAAAATGTGTCCCCGTCTTCCCCTTCTTCTTCATCTTCTGATCCTTGTTCTTCAGTATTATTGATTAACTATCATTGTGCCTTCTCCTCTCAAGTTGTACAGATGATATTAACTCATTAAAAATTCTAATAATTGCATTGATATTTTACTATTTATGTTAGATTAAATTACTTTAAATTTTATTGAAGTGTTTGGGAATATTTTTGTTTGAAAAATGACTTGTAGGATTCCAAATTTGGACCATAAAACTGGCCAAACTAGATGGTTAAATTCAAGATTTTAAGAATTGTCTCAAATTGTATTAATTAATTTTGATTGATGGGGGTAACTTATATTGTGTATGTTGCATTTATAGTAGCTATTACTCATTTTAATGCTTATTTTGGTGTAAATTGATTTATAGTTCATGTTTCACAGGACCTTCGAGTTGATTTTAACTTAATGTAATTCAATAGGATCTTTGGTGAGGGAAGAAATGAAATGATATTAAAATGTTTTCTTGTTTGGTAGATTCCACATGAAAATATAAAGGAATAGGACCAATGCGGTAGGATCAATAAATCTTATTTCAAACTATTGTTTTCTTTTTGTTGGAATGAGCAACTCAATTGTAATTGTGTTTTTGGGGGAAAAAAATAATGAAGACTTTCGAATTTTAATTTTTGAAATCGAAAACATCATTATGAATGATGTAAAGTCTGTATAGGTTGTTAAACCTATGCAAATGTCCCAAGGCTAAGCAAGAGGGTGGGTGAATTGGTATTTTAAAAATTATCTTCGAAATTAAAGAAAACTTTTTTTTATATATATTTTAATCAAAAATAAATTTTTAACAACAAAAAATAAAAAGGAACACAGATTTATAGTGGTTCGATCCAACAAGACCTACATCCACTTCATGAAGACTCTCTTTTCAAGTATTGCACTATTACCAAAGCGACTCTCCTTTTTCTCCCACAGCAAGGCGGATAAGCCTTTACAATTTTCTTCTCTTCTACCAATCCCCGGTGCGACAGAGTACCGTCGTCCTTTCCAAGTGTCGGGAGAGTACCATCATTCTTTCACACCCGCCAAGTGTCGGCAGAGTACCGTCGTTCTGTCACACCCTCCAAGTGTCGGCAGAGTATCGTCATCCTTTTACACCCTCCAAGTGTCGGCAGAGTACCGTCATCCTTTCACACTCTCCAAGTGTCGACAGAGTGCTAGATCTCCTTCAAAGTTCTTCTCTCAAGCAATTAGAAAGAAGACACGAATATTAGTAACAAAAACAAAAAAGAGATTCTTACCTTTGAGTAACCTTGTGAACCCTTTATTCTCTACTTGTAAGAAATCTCTCTCAAACACTCTTTCACTTGCTCTCTAAGAAATCACGAAGAACAAATTTTTCCAAGTCAGGTTTTAAGGACTTTTTATAAGAAAGACAAAAAACCATAAAAAAATGAAAATTATAATTTTGAGAGTATACGATCATACAGTACGATTGTAAATCGTACGTACGAATAGTTCAAATATTTCTTCATACAAACTTATACCAAATATTTTCATACACGATAATCTTCTAGTACAAACCATGTTCGTACTGTACAAATAGTTAAGAAATTTTTTTTGGATTGTTGGGACGAAAAGATACCCCATAATTTTGTACTCTGGACGTCGTCTATATGAACAAGGGATCCTATAGTACGATTAGTTCAAAAAAATTGGTGTTCACTAAGACTAAAAGGGACCCATTCTTTTCATACTTTTTGGATGTTGTATGGACGAAGATGACTTTGTATAGTACGATCAGTTCAAAAAATTTGGAATTCAATTGGACGAAAAGAAACATATTCTTTTTGTACTCTTGACGTCGTATGTATGAATTTCATTTAGTACAGTACGATCATTTAAAAAAAAGTTTAGAAATCATCAGGACGAGCAAGGACGTATCTAATTCATACTTTAGATGTCATCTCTACAAAGTTCACTTCGTACAGTACGATCAATACTTAGAAAAAATTTCTTTTCCATAGTACGTTTAGCTTCTCGTAGGAGAAAAAAACTGAACAAATTATCCCATACGAATTGAAATTGTATAGTATTATTAGTTCAAAAAATTACAAATTTTTAAAACTTCCCTAGTGTGTGTTTGTGCACGATTACTCAATTATAATCATACTCTCTCAGGCTCAAAAAAATAAAAAATATAGACTCCAATTACAACGAACCCTAATCTAAACTGATTTTAAGTCTTCAACAGTCTGAAGTAAAATTTTCTTAAAATATTAGTACAGACAAACAACAAAATTAATATATCCAATATATATTAGGAGAAATAGTAATCAAAATAATAATATTTAGAATTATCAAAAACACATATGATATGAAAAATATAATTATAAAAACTAAGTCACAATAATCTCTCCCTTTTTATGATGGCAAAATTATTATTATTTGTATAAACATTTAAACCCTAAATTTCTTCTTAGCTCATCCTAAATGAATAAACACATATGAATATAGGGATTCCCATGAAGATCAAAGAACTCTAAACATTTTTTTTATTCTTATTTTTAATTTTTTTTAAATAAAAGACAAACAAAAAAATAAAATAAGAGCACAAAGAATACAAAATAACAAACAACAAGCAATAACGCACAAAAAATACAAAAACAAGCAATATAACTAAAAAAAATCACAAAATATAAAACAAACAATATTATAACTCCCCATTTTGACAACAACAAAAAGGGAAGTATAAATGAAAATGAAAGTACCAAACGATAAATTAAAACAATTGGCCTTGAATAGTATTTTAAAATAATTGCAATAACAATATTAATTTTATAACACTAAAAAGAAAGATTGAAAATTTTAAAACAAAGAATAACCAAGATAAGAACAGTCAATAAAATCATGATGTGTTTTAGAAAAATTAAATAAAGATGATTTTTGCAAAAATGATGAAATGAAGATTAGTTAACTTTAATTTCAATATAGAGTATAACTACAAATTAGATTGATTTGAATTAGAGATTAAAAGATAATGGAAAGAACATAGTACATAAAATTTTTAATTGGCGACATTGCGTATTTTTTCAAATATTTGTGGCACAATTTATGCATCTTTTTCTATTTGGGCTAATTTTATACTTCTTTTCACTTTGCGAACCATTGCGCAATTTTTTATTTTTTCACACATTTCGCATTTATTTTGATATACTTTTTTTTATCTTTCCAAAATCAGTAATCTAAAATTAAACTTTTCTAATAACCAAAATAATTATATTTAGAAATAAATTAAGAAATAATAGGACATCAATATTACAATAATGATATTTAAATTATGTTTGCCTTAAAAGAACATGAAATTGATCTTCTTATCTAAATTAATTTATAGCTAAATTTAAATTATTTGAAAATTTATATTTTGTAATTAAATTAGTTTTTTAATGCAAATTAATTTATAACATATTTTAGATTAATTACAAAAATGTTTTTCGTATAGGCAAACTAACATTTTAAATAGTGAGAATCAAACACAAGTGCTCAAAATAAGATTTTTTTCATTGATATCAAAATTATTAGATACATTTAATACATTGAAATCATTTTAAAAACAAAGACATAAAAACATTACATAAACATTATAGCACCAAACTACCCTACAAATAAGAAATAAAAAACAACATCATATTACTAGCAAAGGACTGGTAGAAGCAACAATAAAGCAATACATCTAAAACTCTGAGATGCCCTGATCTAGAGGAGGAGGCTGGGTGAACACTGAAAAATAGCTATTCATCATAGTATCTCACATCCTACTGACATTTATATATACCGTGTCAAACTGACTACGAATCCACCCCATGTCCTCCTAGTATCTCGCATCATACGGATTTAAATGAGACAAAATTTGATTAAAATGTTTATCAAAGTGAGTCTCTAACTGATCTAAATGTTGGACCATCTCCAAAAAGTAGCGTTGATCAGGTCCATGTGCAGGTGTAAGAGCTTGAAATTACAAGATGCACAAAGAGAGGGGGAGGGGGTGAATTGGAATTTTTTTGTAATAACAAGATAATCCTAAATAAGAGTTCTTTTCTTTATGTTTTTCAAATTTTAAATAAGAAAACTAATTGATACGGAGGTGAATGCTTGATACATAATTTGCAACAATAGGCAGTGAAAAATTAACTTGCTCAACAATGATTTTCACCAAGCAATTTTAATAAAAATAAAATGCAAAAATAAATAAACTGCAAAAAGGGAAAAATCACACTAGAGAATTTATAGTGGTTCAGTCACTTGAACTACGTCCACTCCCTAGAGTCCTCCACTATAGGAATTTCACTACTAAACAATAATTCTCTTTTTGCCCTCAGAGCAGGGTAGAGAAACCCTTACAAACCTCAATTTCACCAACCCAGCATGGCGAAGAGCCAAGCGCTTTGTCACCCTCCTGGTGATGACAGTGTACCTTCTAATTTTTCTCCCTCCTGGAGAAGGTAGAGTACCTTAGAGGGAACATATGTAAAAGAATCTTCCTCTCAGAGAGCCTCCCACAAGATCGTCTCGGGCCATAGAAGGAGCAAAGTGCAGCAAGCTTGGAGCAACTGTGTGATCTTCCTCACACTCCTCCCTCACAAAGTCCACCTTCCTCTCACAAACCCTAAAATCTTCTCAAGAGCTCTCTCTCAAGGAATCCCCCTTTAATCACAAACCTCTCTATCTTACTTACTCCAAAATACAGAGGTTTTGATATTTAAAACAGGCTCCAAGAAACCCTAAAAATTTCAAATTAGCCATTATGATCGTACAATATGATCCAATATTGTACAGTACGATCAATACAAAACAGCCTTCATCCTAGTATGAAGAATTACAAATAGGCAAACTTTATGTATAATATTGTACAATATGATATAAATATGTACATTACAAAATGTAAAATCCTTCTATTCATACAGGATAATTTTTGGGATGATGAAAACTTATCTTTGTACATCATATGGTAAAAACCACTTCGTATAATACGATCAACACAAAATCAAGGGATCATCCAGTATGATGTCTGGGATGATCAAAAATAACCTCGATTGATCATATAGTATGAATGGTGTCGTATAGTATGATAACCAATAAAAAATAAATCCTTGATTTATACACTAATCATAGGGTTAATTTAAGTAAGTATTCAAAAATATCGTACAATACAATAGTATCATATAGTACGATCAGTTCAAAATTTATGAATTAAGAACTTACTTAAATTAATCTATCGTGTAGGAATTTTAATTAGAAAACATCATACCATATTTTATAAATCGTATATTTTGATTTGTTTGTAGATAGCTAATTGAGCTAGGTCATATCATATAGTATGATTAAAACTCGTACAGTACAGTAGAAAGGAATTTTTTTAAAAAATTTTAAAACCCTCTCCCCCTGTGTGTGTGCATGGTTGCTTAGTCTTGCATATAATTTATGGACAGACTCAAGAAAACAAAAATAAAAATAAATGAAAAATTATAATGTTATAAACTCAAACTCCTACTTTATCCAATTCTTGAGTCTTCTTGTTGTCATGAGTAACATGTGATCTCTCTGAAATGTTAGTACTCACAGAGAAGAGAAAAAATAAAAAAATTATGCAAATGAATAATAATTCAATTGACATTATTTGTCATTATGAAAATCTTAGACTAGGGGTCATGGACTGCAATAATTTATCCCTTTTTGATGATGTCAAATAATGATATTGTTAAAGAAATTTGCACCAAATTTTTTTGTTTTTGTTTTTTTTTTTGTTTTGAATTAAATAAAAAAAAGAGTAGAAATAGAAACAGAAAGAAAATGAAATTCATTTGAAATAAAAATAATAAGATAAATAAGATACAACATAGTAACTAGAGCACACAATACGATTCTCCCCCTTTTGACATCACCAAAAAGAGAAAGAACAAATAACACAAAAAAAAAGAGCACAAAATAGATACATGTCATAAAGTAGGATCCTGATCAGGTGCAGGTGGAGGTGGTTGGAAGTACTAGTGGTGAATGTAAATTATTGATCAATTGAGGAAAAGCATTCCACAAGCCACCGCATGTCGTCCTCATGTTTTTGATGTTATTCTCATAAATGAGTGTTAAGGTGGCTTTATAGTTGGTCGAATCGTTCAGCTAAATCATTTTGAGGATAGGCTGGTGTAGGTCCTCGGGGTGGAGCATGCTGTCTTGGTCGAACAGGAGCTTCTGCTGGAGCAGCGTCTCCTTCTTCTTCATCAAAATATGGTTCATCCAGCTCTTGGCCCTGATGAAACAAAATATGGAAGGAGGCATCCATATAGAAAAATTGGTAGATTATCAGGTTTACCAAGATAGGTTAATTGATATTTGCTTTGAAGGAAGCAACCTATGAGGTGGCCAAGGGCTAGATTTTATTTTCTATGGGTAGTAGGGAGGGAAACTAAGGTCATGTTTTGGATATAATAAATAATTAAATCCGCCTCATCAAATTTGGTGTCTGACATTATAAGGTAGGTAACGACGAATAAGATTGGGGTTATGCAAATTCAGTCGCCAGCTTTGGGTATGATTGAAGTGCGTAGGACATGTTGATTAATTCTAAAATTTTGGGTTAAGGATTGAACAAGAGGCTGGTGTTGGTAAAAACGGACATTCCTAAGGACTAGATTTGCAGCACTCTAATCAAATTCATTTGTAAGAAAGGAATGAGTTCTAGGGCCTTCAGTAGACAACCCAATGTATTGGGCGAGATCTGCCTTAGTTATTTTGACACATTATCATCAGAAAAAAGAGCTAAGGGTTAGGCTTTTGGCATTGATAATTAGGTTGGCCAAGAATCTAAATAGAAGTTTAGAGTTGTACGGGAATGTTAGGGTAAGAAGGAATTGCATAGTGGTGGAAGTGAATAGGCTCATTACGTCAAAATTTAAGGACACTTGATTTATTATTTGTGATAGAGTGATTTTGCATGCCTTAAATTTGTGGTTTGCCTCTTCATCTTTGCGGTTAAGAAATGGTCATTGGGATGGCGAGAGAAAGACAAGCTTCCAATAATGAGATAATCGCACTTGCTGGAGCTAGTCATTTAGCAAAGACAGGTGAGAGTGAGGGAATAAGCTAAGGAGTGAGAAAGATAATCATATGTGCCTTTTGATTTATATAAATTTTGTACCATCGTACAGTATGATCGAGGTTCATATAGTACGATGTGCAATAATGCGTCTATAAGAACAGTTGGGAAAAGGTGGTCAAATCATACAGTATGATGCGTATCGTACCGTACAATATAAAGGAATTTTGATCGTCTTGAGGGTCATCGATATGACCTTTGATGAAAAGCCTCATATAGTATGAATGGGTGTTCGTACAGTACGAATGATAATTATATCATACTGACCGCTTAAATTCATTCTCATCCATTTTACTAATATGGATCATATAGTACGAAGAGGTGATATCGTACAATACGAAGGGCAATAATATCGTACCAAACGGCTTTACTTTGTACCAATCCATTGCTAAGGTGGATCGTACAGTATGAAGAGGAAAAAGAATTAACTTTTTTGAGTTTTATGTGGTGAGTGTGTGATGATTAGAAAACACCTTAGACCTTTTATTATTTTTTTTTTTTTTTATTTTGATGATTTTTTTTATTATGCCTGGATGTCTATGACACCAATTCTTGTCCTAAATGTGCTAAAGGTGTCATAGGCTATTGGTTTCATGACAATGTATTCTAATTGATCTCTTGTAGCTATGTGATGTAATTATATTTCTCCTTTAGCAACATGATCTCTTATGAAGTGATGTCTAATGTCTATGTGTTTTTTTCTAGTGTTGAATTAGATTTTTAGAAATACAAATTGCACTTGTGTTATCGCATATGATTGGGATGGTTCCTACAGGTAATCCAAGATTAAGAAGTTATTTTTTCAACTATAGTACTTGTGCAACACAACTTCCTACTACAATATATTCTGCCTCAACCGTGGAGAGGGCTACCGAATTTTGCTTCCTATTAGACCAAGAAACTAAAGATTGTCCTATTAATTGGTAGGAGCTAGAGGTGCTTTTTTTTTATCTACCCTACATCCTGGAAAATATAAATATGAGTACCCTAAGATTTTAAAAGAAGTGATGTGCCTAGAATACCAAATTCCTAAGTTCGAGATTCCTAGTACATATCTAAGGATTCTCTTAACTGTAGTTAAGTGAGACTCTTTAGGATCAGATTGAAAATGAGCACAGAGGCACACACTAAACATTATGTTCGGTCTACTAGCAGTAAGGTAGAGGAGAGATCCAATTATTCCTCTATATATTTTTTTGATCTACTAATTTTTCATTCGGGTCTTTGTCTAGTTGAATCGTAGAGCTCATTGGATTGATCATAGGCTTAGACTATCAATTTCATATTTATTCAAAATATCCTTGATATATTTTGTTTGGCTAAGAAATGTTTAATTTTCTATTTGTTTAACACTAAAGCCATAAACATAATTAAGCTCTCCCATCATGCTCATTATAAACTCATTGCTCATTATTTTTGAGAATTCATCACATAAATGTTTATCTGATGATCCAAATAGAATATCATCCATATAAATTTGAACAATGAGAATTTCCTCTTTAACATTTTATAAGAAGAGTGTGGTTTTCACACTACCCTTGACAAATCCTCTATCTAGTAAAAATGAGCTAAGTCTTTTATACCAGGCTCTAGGTGCTTGCTTTAACCCATACAGTACCCATTTTAATTTGAATACATGGTTAATAAATTATGAACTTTTAAATCCATGGGGTTGCTCAATGTAAACATCTTCTTTGATTACTCAATTCAGAAAAGTATTCTTTACATCCATTTTATATAGTTTAAAACTTTTGAAGAAAGCAAAGGCTAAGAGCACCCTTATGGCTTCTAGTCTAGCTATTGGGGAAAAGATTTCTTCAAAGTCTATGCCTATAATCTGGTTATACACCTTAGCTACTAGTCTGGCCTTATTTCTTACTATGGTTTCTGAGTCATTCACCTCATTCTTAAAGACTCATTTTGTTCCAACTACACTTTACTCTTTAGGTCTCTTGACTAGTTCCCAAATATCATTTCTAGTGAATTGATTCAATTCTTTTTTCATTGCTAGGATCTAGAATTTGTCTCCTAAAGCTTGATCTATACTTATGCGTTCTATGATAGAGATGAATGTAGAGTGACTAACCTCCTTTTTAAGTCCATGACTATTTCTCACACCTTTTGATGGGTCTCCTAAAATTAATTCTTTAGGATAACTAAAAGAATATCTACATTCTTTAGGCTAGTTTTCTTGAGGTTCTACCCTTTCTCCTATGGTCTTAGTTTCTACTCCCTGAGTTGCCTCTACTTCATCTTCTTAAATTTTAGATTCAGAGGGCTTATCTGATTCATCAAACACTACATGGGTGGACTGTTTGACTACTAGGGTTCTCTTATTAAAGATTCTATAGGACTTTCCTACATATGAATAACCTAAGAAGACGGTAATTTTTCAAATTTCCACCATTCCCGGTTTATCCCAAAATTGGTGCAGCCGATAAAGGATGGCGGCGAATCAAAGCTGGTCATTTTTCATGATGGGTAAGGTAAATTTGGAAGAAGAAGAACGTATGGTTGCTCAAGTGGTAGGGGGATCGACAATGAACAAGAAGGTTCTGATTGGTATGAACGGAGAGGAGGTAAAAAGAAGATCATCAGGAGCTCTTATTATTAAGGAAGATTACATTCCATCTGATGAGAAGAAAATATTTGTGGAAGGTAAAGGTAAATCTGTTTCTTTTGTAGATGACTGTGAAACTCCGACTGGGAAGATTTCAGCTGATTTATCTCCTTTTAAATTTAATGACAATGGAGCTTCATCTTCGGGCATGAATCTTAATGTTACTAGATTTGGCAATTCAAATGCTATCCCTATCCATAGAAGTAAGATAAATGCAAATTCCAATTCAATTGCTAACAATAATCTCTGTAAATCATTTGAAGAAATTCCAAGATGAGATAAAATTGATGCTATTTTAGAAAAAGGAAAAGTTGCAGAACAGGTGTTTGAAGAATTACCTAAGGAAGATGGGCATAAGTTAAATCTGTGGAGGAAGAATAGTCATATCAAAGTGAATTTTATTGAATATGATAGTTTCCTATCATAAAATGGTAAGGCTGTTAAAATGGATGAAGTCATTGAGGATGAAAATGTTAAAATTCTTCAAAAATCACTGGTTGCTAAAATCTTTGGGAAGGACATCCCTCCTTACAAAGTGGCTTGGGAATTGAGGAAGCAATGGGCTCAATATGGCCAATTCCATTTCACTTCATTAGGATTGGGGTGATTTTTATGTTCTTTTAAGAGAGAAGAATCTTTTGAGGAAATTTTATCAGGTGGCCCTTGGTTCGTTAATGGACACATTGTTGGTTTGGAAAAATGGACCCCTAGATTTTCTCCATCATCATTGAAGGGTCTAACCTCCCCAATCTGGATTAGACTACCTCAATTGCCTTTGCAATGTTGGGATGAGGTAAATATGGCAAGGATAGCCTCTAGGGTAGGAGTTCCAATGTTACTTGATGGTAATATGTTTCAATGGGGAAGAAGGGAATTCGCTAGAATTTGTGTACGTGTGAAGTTGGACAAACCTCACCCATTAGGAGTTTGGGTGGATAGTAAGGCGGGAAGATTTTTTCAAAATGTTGAGTATGAAAAAATCTCTTCATTTTGTTATGATTGTGGTATGATTGGGCATATGAAGATGGAATGCAAGAAGGCTAAACCAGTACTCAAATAATAGGTGACTGAAGATTCCAGTGATAAGGCTGACAACCAAGGTTTGAAGGTGAAAACTCGAACAACAACTCTACTTATGGTCCATGGATCCATGTTAACTACAAAAGACATAATAGAGGACTTAGAGGAAATCCTGCTCAGATTAAAAATGGTAAGAAGATGTTGGATAATGTAAGCACAAAGCTGGCAGATAAATCTATAAGAATGGCAGGGAAGGTGTTAGAAGATGGATTGAAGGAGATAACTATGGAAGTTATTCCTTCTAAAAGGCATGACAAATCTGAGAAATTCCAGGAAGTGGTAGAGGTGGATTCATTGACTTTTGAAAACACTTTCAGCAATTCTGCTGAATTGATAGCATAAATCATTTATGCTGTGGAAGTGCCGATAACTCTGGAAAGAAAAAACATGTTATCGTACTTCAAACAATTAATGATGATGGTAAGGTTGGTACTATTGAAGATAAGTCTTTGGTTAACAGAGAAGAAGGTGAAATGGAAAAGGATGAAAAATCTGTTAAAGAAATGGATAGCTAAAAGGACTTAGTGAATATCTCACGACATGGTGAAGTTAAGTTCAAATTGCAAAAAGAACTTAAGGCCTTGGGGAATTATTCATTAAAGTCTAAGGAAGGGGGAAACTAAAGTTATTTGTGGTGGGTCTATTCCCACTTCAAAGAAGAAATGAGTTCCCTTATCTTTTGGAATTGTAGGGGGGAAAGGAAGGTGGAAGCCTCCAAATATTTGAAAGAGATTGTTAAAGATACCGAAGCTTTGTTTGTAGGGCTGGTGGAAACTAAAGTATCTGTAATGGATACTGTGGAAGTAAGAAAATTCATTGGTGAATTTTGAGATTTTTTTATGTATTATGCAGTATGTCTATCAGGTGGTATTTTGGTATGCTGGAGGGCTGACTTGGCTTCATTTGAAGTTATTGAAGCGAATGAACAAGTAGTGGTAGGAAGGCTTAAAATCAATAACAATCATAGCTGGATGATAGCAACGGTTTATGGGAGTAGGGAGAGCAGTAAAAGAAGGCTCCTTTGGAGTAAATTGGAAAATAATTATGATAATAATTTTCCATGGATTATAGGGGGAGATTTTAATTGCATAGTATCTCAAAGTGACAAAGAGGTGGGAAGAAATTTGTACATTCCCAAGGTTCACAAGACATGCTCTCTTTCGTGAGCAAAGGCAACCTACATGAAGTTGGCTTCTTGGGTCCGAAATACACTTGGTGTAATAATAAAAATGGATGAGTAAGGATCCTGAAGAGATTAGATCAATGTATTCTTAATTGTGCTGCTCTAAATCTTCTCCAGGCGGAGGTGGCAAGGCATTAGCTAGAATAGCTTCGGACCATTGTCCAATTTCTATTAAAATCATGGCTTCCAAGATAATGAAGAAGAGAAATATTATGTTTGAAGATATCTGGTTATCTTATAAAGAATCTCATTAAATTGTTCTAGCTTCTTGGAGCAAACAAGCTAGAGGTTCTTCTACGGATATCTTAAATATCAAATTTAAAAGAACTTTGAGGTCCTTATTCTTTTGAGTAAGGCAAAACACAAAAACCTGGTTGAAGAAAAAGAAAAGCTGAAAAGGGAAATCCTAGAATTGCAAGAAGAAAAAGTGATTTCGGGAGGTTTATCAGTGTTGCGGATCTATGGCTTATGATTTTGATGATAGCAAACATTCTTTTTCTCTATGACTGCTTTCTACTAACGTTTCAGGTCCACACTATCATAATGCAATCTGGAACCAGCTCAAGATTGGGTAGACTAGGCCTGTGTCAGTTTGTAATCTTTTTCCTTTCTTGAGTATATTGTATTTAGTGTGGCATCTGATGATTTGCATCTTGGAAGATTTTCCATTGTGCCCTAAAAAGTTTTCTATTTTTGGTAACATCGTCCGGGACGATATTTATATCGTCCTGGACGATCTGTTCAAAAGTAGAAATCCTAATTAGGGCATGCTCTTTAAGGCAGCCGACATTAACATATCGGCCTGGACGATACGTGTATCGGCCAGGACGATAAGCTCAAAATAGAAAGAGATAGCCGCCTTAGACAGTTTAGGCATACTGAATTTTAAATTATCGTCCAGGACGATTCCAG